>NC_133322.1:10858882-10862803 GCF_012295235.1 Primulina huaijiensis
ATTAACTGTTTTTTCTAAAATTTGTTTTATTTCTCTATTTGCAAGTTCAACTTGACTATTACTTTGAGGATGATATGGGGTAGAAACTTTATGTGTAATGCCATATTTTCTTAACAAAGAAGAAAATGATTTATTTATAAAATGACTTCCACCATCACTAATTATTGCTCTAGGTATTCCAAATCGACTAAAAATATTTTCTTTTAAAAATTTTATAACAACTTTATGATCATTAGTTCTACATGCAATTGCTTCAATCCATTTTGAAACATAATCAACAGCGACTAAAATGTACGTATATCCAAAAGATAATGGAAATGGACCCATAAAATCTATCCCCCAACTATCGAATATTTCAATAATTATGATTGGATTTAAAGGCATTATGTTTCTTTTTGAAATTGATCCTATCTTCTGACAGTTTTCACAAGATTTGCAAAATAAATGCGTATCTTGAATAAGGAGGGCCAATAAAATCCACATTGTAAGATTTTTGCAGCTGTTTTATTGGATGAAAAATGACCTCCACATGCTTCAGAATGAAAAAATTTAATAACATTACTTACTTCATTGTCATGTATGCATCGTCGAAAAATTTGGTCAGGACAATACTTAAACAAGTAAGGATCATCCCAATAAAATTTTTTAACTTCTATCAAGGATTTATTCTTATCCTGTGAATTCCAATGAGAAGGCATTTTATTTGTCACAATAAAATTTACAATGTTAGAAAACCAGGGCATAATAGTAGCATAAAACAACTGATCATCTGGGAAATTTTCATTTATTGGTATTTCATTATGAGATAATTCAGTCATTATTTTAGATAAATGATCGGCTACGACATTTTCTTTTCCTTTTTTATCTTTAATTATAATTTCAAATTCTTGTAACAATAAAATCCTCCTTATTAATATTGGCTTAGCATCTTGTTTATTTGATAAATATTTTACGACAGAATGATCAGTGTACACAATAGTAGTAGAACCAATTAAATAAGATCGAAATTTATCTAATGCAAATACTACTGAAAGTCATTCTTTTCAGTAGTTAAATAATTTATTTGGGTACTATTTAAGGTTCTACTAGCATAATATATTGCATACGGTTTTCCTTCTTTTCTTTGTCCTAACACAGCTCCTATAGCATAATCACTTGCATCACACATTAATTCAAATGGTAAAGACCAATCTGGAGGTTGTAAAATAGGTGATGTAATTAAAAGATTAATTATTTTTTTAAAAGCATTTTCACATTTCTGAGTCCATTCAAATTGTGTATCTTTTGTTAAAAGATTCGAAATTGGTTTAGATATTATGCTGAAATTTTTTATAAACCTTCTATAAAAACCTGCATGACCCAAGAATGATCGAACTTCTTTGACCGTTTTTGGTGATGTTAAATTATCAATAACATCAACTTTGGCTTTATCAACTTCAATTCCTTTTTCAAATATCACATGACCTAACACAATCCCAGATTTAACCATATAATGACATTTTTCTCAATTTAAAACGAGATTTTTTTCTTCACATCGTTTTAATACTTCTTCTAGGTTTTAAAGACAATTTTCAAATGAGTTTCCAAAAACAGTTATATCATCCATAAAAACTTCTACAAATTCTTCAATCATATCACTGAAAATACTTAACATGCATCTTAGAAAAGTAGCCGGAGCATTACATAAACCAAATGGCATTCTTTTAAATGCACAAGTTCCGAAAAGACAAGTGAAAGTAGTTTTTTCTTGATCTTCTAATGATATAGGTATTTGATAATACCCCGAATACCCATCAAGAAAAAAATAATAAGAATTTCCTGCTATTTTTTCTAGAATTTGATCTAAAAATGGTAGTGGGAAATGATCTTTTCTAGTTGCATCATTTAATTTTCTATAATCAACACACATACTCCAACTAGATGGAATCCTAGCTTGTAATAACTTTCTCTTTTCATTTTTTATAACAGTGATGCCTGACTTTTTAGGTACTACTTGTGTTGGACTTACCCATTTACTATCTGAGATTGGATAGATAATTCCACCGTTTAAAAGTTTTAATACTTCATTCTTAACAACTTCTTTCATATGTGGATTTAACCTTCTTTGTGGTTGTTGATATGTTTTAGCATTTTCTTCCAAATCAATTTTATGTGTGCAAATTAAAGGATTTATACTTTTTATATCTTTCAAATTCCATCCAATTGCATTTTTATATTTTTTAAGTAATTTAATTAAATCTTCTTCTTGATTTGGTAGAAGAGTGGAAGAAATTACAACAGGAAATGTTTTATTCTCACCAAGAAATACATATTTCAATTCGAATGGTAAAACTTTTAATTCAAATTTTGTATTATCATCTTCTTTAAAATTATTTTCAGACTCAAAATTTTCTATTGAAAAAACTTCAGATTGTTGATTTAAGTTTTTTTCTTGTATATTTTCTTCCATAATTGTTTCAATTTCATTATCATATTCATTTTCATTAAGACTTGGTTGTTTACGTAAATTGAACACATTAAGTTCTAGAGTCATATTTCCAAAAGACAATTTCATTATTCCATTTCGACAATTAATTAAAGCATTTGAAGTTGCTAGAAATGGTCGTCCCAATATTACGGGAATTTCATTATGTACTTCTATTGGTTGTGTATCCAAAACAATAAAATCTACAGGATCTATGAATTTATCAACTTGAACCAACACATCTTCTACAACACCTCTAGGTATTTTGATTGACCTATCCGTCAGTAAGAGAGTAACAGAAGTGAGTTTTAATTCTCCTAAATTAAGTTTTTCATAAACTGAATAAGGAAGTAAATTCACACTTGCTCCCAAATCTAACAAAGCTTTTTTAATTTTATTTTCTCCAATAATACATGAAATTGTTGGACAACTAGGATCTTTATATTTTAAACTAGAATTATTTTGAAGAATAGAACTTACTTGTTCAGCCAAGAATGTTTTCTTCTTCACATACAATTTTCTCTTCACAGTACATACGTCTTTTAAAAATTTTGCATATGAAGGTACTTGTTTAATAGCATCTAATAATGGAATATTTATCTTTACTTGTTTAAAAACTTCATAGATATCAGAATCATTTTTTTGATTTTTATGATTTGTTAATTCATGAGGAAATGGTGGAGGTTTATTTGATTCATTTACTATTTCAGATGATTTATCATTCAACATATTATTTTTAGAATTTAAGGTATCATCATTCTCAAAAGTATCAGGATTATCATCCTTACTCTTTGATTTTAAATGATCCTTGTTTTCATTACTATATGAATCATTAACTATTTTACCACTTCTAAGGGTAATAATAGATTTTAGTTGATCAAGTTTTTCATTTTTTAATTCTTGATTTTGATTTTTAGGATTAGGTTGAGGTTGAGATTAAAATTTTCCTTTTTCATGAATATTAAGTACAGATGCAAATTTTGCANCAATCCAAATACTCCATAGCTTTATTTGGGTTTTTATCTTCAAAAGTTCCATTAAACAAGAATTCTATCATTTGCCTATCTTTAGGTATTAGACCTTCATAAAAGNAAGTTTTTTCTTGGAGGTGTAACATAAGGAATATAACCTTGATGATTTTGGTTATTTTGAAAATATAGTTGTGAGGGTTGTGCATTATTATCATTTCTCCAACTAACATTAGGATGATTTTTCCATCCAGGATTATATGATGTTGAAAAAGGATCTAATATTGGTTTTTTATAATTGTTAACATAATTTGCTTGTTCGTGGAGACATTCTTTAAATGAAGGTAATGTTGGACAATCTTTTGTAGCATGATCATGTGTATCACATATATGACAAACAATTTCTTGAATACTTTTTAATTGACCACTCTTTTTCATTTCTAATGACTCAATTTTTCTTGCTAAAGATGCAAGTTTAGCTTGAATATC
>NC_133322.1:10863059-10954153 GCF_012295235.1 Primulina huaijiensis
GTTTAAATTTATTAATTTATAGATTACCAAATGCAAGAACGAAGTTTACAAATTATAAATTTTGTCAAGGCTCGAGGATTTATTCTTGGTTTATGCAATATTGTTTAACTAAAAGTAAAACAAAGGAAACCACCATAAATAATGGTTCCAAGAAAATAAAAATATTGAAACACACACCTAATATAATATAGTTCCCACTATAGAAAACACTGAATTCACCAATATTTTATATATGGTACCTATGATTATATATATAACTATATAAATATATAACTGCATAAAATAAATGTTAAATTAAATCATTATATTTCATTTAGAACAACCGGCAGAGTCACGCTATTGCCTAAATGAAATATATGATTTAATAAGTTAGTTGCGGGAAAGTAAAAGTTAGATGCGGAAAGTAAAAGTATGTTGCGATAAAGTAAAAGTTAGATGCGGAAAGTAAAAGTTAGTTGCAATAAAATAAATGATAGATGCGGAAAGTAAAAGTTAGTTGCGATAAAGTAAATGTTAGATTGTTAGATATCATAATATTTCAATTAGAACAACCGGCACAGCCACGCTATCGTCTAAATTAAATATATGGTATAATTNAATTAGCAAAATGAAAAGAAATAAAGAAAGAATATACAAAATATAAACAATCTTACTTCACCAAGAATTCATCCTCTTCACCTTGACATAATAGATTTAGCTTTCCATGAACTTACTTTTGATCAACACTAAAAACATCACTCATAATTTGGAAAATGAAAAATATATTGGAACTTAGAACTTTTATACACACTCACACTATATTTTACAATGAGATAGAATGATTCTCAAGCTAGCACAAGGCCTCTATTTATAGGCCAAATGAGAGAAAGGGTCAAAAATTCTATTAATGCAATGTAGTTGTAATAGTAGTCTTTGTCTTCTCCAACTTCAATTTCATGCCCCTTCTTTCAATGCTTTGTTCCACGACTTTAATCACCGAATTTGACTCAGCTCAAAACAGCAAACATGTGGGGAATTGTCTGTTGATAAATTTGGCTACTTGGTTCAACTCATTTGGTTAAATATTGAAATAGTTATGATTTTTTTACTATATGCTGGTCATGGTGAAAGTAAATTTGTCCTCCTTTTGATATTTTAACAATTTGATCATCTTAACCAACTTTTTAGGCAATCATGTCTTCTGCAAAGTTGTAGATAATTTCTTAAGGATTGCAACAATATTTGAATCACCTCCATTTAAATTTTCTAGCTTGAGTTATCATTATTTTACCAACACGTAGAAAACCTGAAAATAAAACATATTTAGTAAGACATTTAAATATAAATACACAATACTAAAATAACATAATTTTATAATTTTAATTAAACTTTAATTTTAAAATATAGGTTTTAACATATAATAAATTATTAATTTTAAGTTTCATCAGTATCCAATACTCAAGAAGTAGAGTTAATTGAAATGTTTACTTCAATGTAGAACATACCATTTTCAGAACCCTCTGGGCAAGATATTCTCTGCAGTTATGCCTCCAATGTCCAGGCTTCTTGCAGTAATGACAAATATCAGCAGTCTTGTCAGCCTTAACTGGTGTGGCTGCCACAGCGGGACTCGGAGTTTGCCTCTTCAAGGGCACGTTCTTCTTTGGAAGTTGGAAAGAACGCTTCTTTCCCTTCTCATGTGGACCAGTCTTCGCACCAGATGAAGAACCCACATAAAGAACCGGCTTCTCTTTCTTGATGGTGGCCTCAAACATAACAAGCATGTTCACCAATTTATCGAGGGTTGGCTCCATCTTGTTCATGTTGAAATTCACCACAAAAGGATCAAATAAGCTAGGCAGCAATAAGAGCAACACATCGGTGGTCAACTCCGAAGGCAACATCGTATCCATGCCAACGAGCTTGTCCACGAGCCCAATCATCTTCAGGCCATGCTTATGCACCGAGGCCCCATCTCGCATGCTCAAAGTGATCAGCTCCTTGACGGTAGCATGCCTAAGAGATCGAGTCTGCTCACCAAAGAGTTCCTTGAGATGCAAATGAATGTCAGCAGCACCCTTTGCATCCTCAAAACGCCTCTGCAGCTCATCAATCATAGAAGCCTGCATCTAACACTTAGCTCGCAAGTCATGGTCATACCAATCTTTGTAAGTCTGCAATTCCTCAGGAGTGCAGCTAGTCGGAGCCTCAACAGGGGGTGACTCAGTAAGTGTATATGCTATCCTTTCCGAATTCAAGATGGTTTTGAAGTTTCTTAGCCAGTTGAGGTAATTAGGTCCAGTTAATACGTGTTTGTCGAGTATTGCAGATAGCGGATTGCGAATCGAATACATTGTCAAAATTTGTACTGAAAAGTAAAACAGATAAATGTTAATGACTATTTTAAAATATTTAGTAAGATATAAAGTATGAGATTTTACTTCATAAATATTTACTCCCACAGTTTTGACATCTTTCACTACCCTCTAGTGAAAACGAGAAACTTCTTTCCTCAGTAGGTACGTAAGGTCCAATTAGCGAATTATGATTCTCAATAATATCAGCCAATCATAATTCCTAAAATGTAGTTTCCAATTGCATCACCATGCAACCCTCTACGTAAACTTTTGTCTCATGTTTGATTAGGACCCAGTAATATGACGTCGTTCATCTTTACGTGTCAAGCCTTACCCATCGATATTGCACCTTAATGGACGGTCGCCATGAGGTCCCTCAATAATATGAGCCGAAATCATGGGAGTTCCACGTAGTTCACATCACCATGTCAATGGATGTCACAGCTTTCCGGTGTCCAGGGTCCCCCCAATAATATGAGCCGAGCCCCAAACACGGGTAGCGTTTATCATGCACCCATTGTCGATGGAAGACATGGAAATTATATACACCTTTATAATTCCCCTTTTAGGGTTTGATATTAATTTTGAATCTTATTCAAAATGAGGGTTTTTAATTTTGAAAGGTCTCATCATTAATTTTATTTAAAAGCTCTCCATGTTTGATCGTATGTTTGTCGGATTCATGCAACTTTGTTATTATCATTATAATAACGCATATACTCATTATTTATAGCATATCATGCATATATTATAAAAAGTAAACAAAACAAGGATGATCAATCGCCCCAAAACTAACGGCCCGTGTGAGCTAAGCACGGGCCTAGGTCCAATCCTAGGGAAATGCATGTGATGCAAATGCAACTATTACATATGCCTCCAATATTTACATGTCTTCGATCTTCATAATCATCAAGGCCACCATCTTCCAATCTTGATTATCCACTATACTAATATTTACAATTAAATATCCATGGCAAATAAGGATACATCTCATGGGGTAGGAACGGGCCATAAACCAAGCCCACTTGAAGTTTTATAATTATTACAATCATTCAACACAAAAATATCCTAGCATACACCTAGCAAATTGTGCTTGGGTTTTTGATCATCCTTCATGCATAATATCACATATTATACACCATCAATTAATTATCACAATAATCAATTGATCCAATATTATATATCTTGATCCAATCACTAACTGCCACAATTATAAACTAAATTAACAAAGTATACAAACTCCTTTGTCTACTTTCTAATTAATTTATTTATAACCGAATTTCTTGTAAATCACCATTTACTATAAATGATTAAAGCCCAACTTCAATTATTAATTTCACGAGAAAATATATACAAATTTTGTAAATTTAAACTTAAGGGCCCAAAAAATCATTTTTCACCAAAAACATTTTGGCCCATTTACATTTCACAAATATGTCAACCATCCAATGGCCCAACAACTCAAGGCCCATGACACTTTGATATTCCAAAACGCTTTTAGAAACCCTAGTCATCATCGCCGTCGCCGGATTCCTGCCAATATAATATCATGTATATGCTACACAAAATAGTATCCATAGCTCGGATGCCACTTGAAAGGAGATCGATTAAGGTGCCCGAATGCGCAACGGAAATTTCAAAATAATTTTTCAAGGGCAAAAATCGAACACCTCATTCCTATAGTGTGTAGCAAATACGAAAAACAAAATATGTCATACATAGTGTGTTTAGAGAAATATACCTGTCAATCTTAAAAGATTGATGGTGGCTCCAACTTAGTTGTCAAACAACTAAGCTCTTCAAGGGATGACAATCTACAAGCCTCCTTTGAGCACTCCTTGCTCAAAATAAAGCCCACCACCAACAAGCTAGTTTCCCTCTAATTTTGCACTAGGAAAATTAGAGGATTTTTCTTTGAGAAGTGTTTTCTTTCCTCAACTATTGAAGAAGAAAAATTGAAGGATTTTTTGGAGAGGTTTCGGCCAAAAGGGAGGGGAGGAGAGAAGGAGGAAATTTTCTTGGTGTGGCAAAAAGTTAAAGTGAAAAAGTTGCATGTGCATGCCATGCCATTAACTCAAAAGTTGCCTCCAACCTTTCATCTCCCAAGCATGCAATTCTATTTGTTCTTGTAACAATTACAAGACCCATGGACTTTTATTTAAATTTCTCAAATGTATTTAAATGTCTTAAACACATTTGAGACCATTTAAACTTTACTTGATTTTACTCAAGCCAACTAGTTTAATAATTATTTCTAATTGGGCTCTACAAGGCCCAATGTTGTTTAATTAATTCAACCATTGGATTAATTTAATTATTTGGACTCTACTAGACCCACTAGTATTTAATTAATTCAACACTTGGATTAATTTTATTTAGTCCATAATAATGTTTATGAAAATCACAATTTTTAAATACATTATTTAATTGACCAACTTTTAATTTAAGAACACTTCCATAAATTAAAAGTTACATTCTCCTTATGAAAAGTCATACTTGTATTTTGTTTACGCTTATAAACTCCTTTATAAGCCGTTCAACACATTGAACTATTTTACTTCTCAACGGGATCTAGAAAGCTAGTACTTGTGTGGCCCTCAATGGTTCATTGATACAACTAGCAGTGGGTTCACATCTCAAAAACCGTTGTCTATGAGCGTTTTTTTGGGCTACGACAACGGTTTTTAAAAACCGTTGTCTATGAGCGATTTTTTTTGGGCTACGACAACGGTTTTTAAACAGTTGTTTATTAGCGTTTTTCTTCAAGTTACGACAATAAAAAACCGTTGTCTTTCAACTGGTTTTTCAATAAATTTATTGTCAATATTACATTTTACGACCGTTTAAGTAAAATCTGTCGCTAAAAGTAGCGACGGTTACACTATACAGTCACTAATTTAAATCTTGCGACGGTTCAAGTATAACCGTCGCTAAAGTTAGCGAAGGTTTTAATCAAAACTGTCGCCGATGTAAATATAGCTACGATTTGAAAAAATTGTCGCTAAAATTAGCGACGGTGTTTAATAACCGTCGCTACATTTAGCGACAGTTTTGGTAATACCGTCGCCGATCTATAACTAGCGACGGTTTATACCTATCTGTCGCTATATTTAGCGACGGTTGTTGAATAACCGTCGCTAATTTTAGCGACAAATCTTGTAAAAGCGTCGCTAATTTTAAATCGGCGAGAGTTAGAAAATTAAACGTCGCTATTTGCTACGGTTAAAGTCAAAACTGTCGCAAACTGTCTATAAATATCCCCACCCTCAATCCATTATCTACCATACAACTTCACAACACTTAAAATTTTTCTCCCTACCACAATTTTAGTTTCGATTTTCTGTTAAAAGTTTAATAAATTTTTAAAATCAAGAATATAGTATTTTCGACTGTAAATTAAGAATATAAATAGCATATTAGATTATGAGTTTTTTTGTATATTTATAAAAATATTAAAAATGAAATTTTTTTATTTTAATGAAAACATTAGCGACGGAAAGCATACAAAACCGTCGCTACAATTAGCGACGACGTTATAAAACACCGTCGCTAAATTTAGCGACGGTTTATTAAACTGTCGCTGTGTAGCGACCGTTTAGATTATTATCGTCGTTAATTTTAGCGACGGTTATAGATGATGTCCGTCGCGAATTAATTTGCGACGGTTTGTTAAAAACCGTCGCAAATTGTAACTACCACATCACTCCAAAACCGTTGTCTTTTAGCAAATGCTTTAACCACAGGACCTTTAACAACGGTTTTATATACCTACGACAACGGTTTTGCACCGTCGTCTTTAGACGTCTACGACAATAGTTTTTCACCGTTGTCTTTGAGCACACCCTTTAACCACCGGGCTTTTAACAACGGTTTTATTTGACCTATGACAACGGTGTTTAACCGTTGTCTTTTGCCTTTTTTTTAGTAGTGGTACCCCAATTGCTCCATTCTTACTTATCAACTTCTTGATAATAAGGACGTCAGAACTGAAGTCTGATAGTACCCAACCAATCATGTTAAATGCCTAGCAGCATCGCTTACATGATTCCCTAGGTATCAAATGATAGTGCATGCAAGAACCATTCTATTATGTTTAGCGTACAGTACGGTCCCTTCATCTCATATATCCCGACCGATTCGACAACTATTGGTATATCGAGAGCTGTCAAGGAATCGATACTATGTGTCGTGTCATAGTTGCATCGATGGTGTAATCTATGAAACCCCTTTCATAATTACCACCAACACTCTGATCATAGATTTCATACTACATACACATAGGATATCCATACCCGAAGGTAAGCGGTGAATCCCCGACTACAATGCATCGACTCCTATATGTTTCGACAGAACACCCAACCTTGCTACCTGATGACCCCATATGAGTCGGTAAACAGGTCAAAGTGCAATGCTAGCATATAGAGTCTTAATGTTGTCTCGGGTCATTAGGACTAATGGTATACAACCATGAACTAGAATGTTTCCACTCGATAAGTGAGAACCACTTTGAAAGTCCTTTTTGGAGGGTTGTTCAGTGCACTCTACCAGGAGCAGCTATCCGCATGCTCGGACATCACAATGTCCCCTACCAATGAAACATGGTACTCACATCGCATATACTAGTCTCAAACTCGAGCAGCCTATATCCTTCTTAGCGGCGGCTGAATCGACTAGGAACTGTTTAGAAGATACATTTTTCCAAATATGAGTTTCATGATACTCATCATATGAGCATCTCATATTCTTTCTATTATTTGTATATTCAAGAACTTTATCAATACAACTAGCATGAGTATACATATAAAGATGTGCCAAAACAATAATTTCAAATATTATTAAAATAAAGATTGTATTTACATAGAGTTTCATTGTGAACACTCGGCCAACACTTGGCTCGACGGGCACCTAATCTAACAACCCAATGACCCTTTTCAAACACCACATTTTTCTTCCCCTTGTTGGCTTGCTTTGTGTATTGTTCATTCTTCTTTTCAATTTCAGCCTTCTTCTTGCCATCCATATTTAACCTTTCACTCACAGGTAAAGACATCAAATCCAACGGAGTTAAAGGATTAAAACCATACACAATCTCAAATGGCGAGTAATTAGTAGTAGAATGCATGCTACGATTGTAAGAAAACTCAACAAATGGTAAACATTCTTCCCAATACTTTAAATTTTTTTTAAGAATAACACAAAAAGTGTTCTAAAGTTCTGTTAACCACTTCAGTTTGTCCATCCGTCTGAGGATGAAACGTGGTAGAAAAAACAATTTTGTGCCAAGTTTAGCCCGTAATGTTTTCGAAAAGTAACTCAAGAACTTAACATCACGATCACAAATAATAGTCCTAGGAATGCCATGTAACCTAACGACTTTTCTAAAGAACAAATCCGTAATGTTAGATGCATCATCAGTTTTATGACAAGCAATAAAATGTGTCATTTTAGAAAATCTATCAACAACAATAAATATTGATACCCTCCCCTTCTTAGTCCTAGGCAACCCCAAAACAAAGTCCATAGAAATATCGACCCAAGGTTCACTAGGGACAGGAAGTGGTGTATACAATCCATGTGGTTGAGTCCTAGACTTAGCTTGTCTACATGTTATGCACTTTTCACAAACACGCTCAACATCACGTTTCATATTTGGCCAATAGAAATGTTCATGCAATGCACTTAAAGTTTTAGCCACACAAAAATGCCCCATCAAGCCACCCCCAGGTGCTTCCCTAACAAGTAATTCACGAATTGATGACTTATGAATGCACAATCTATCTTCTCTAAACAAGAAACTATTATTCAAATAGAATTTTTCATGTGGACCATGCATACAAGTCAACACCTCCTTAAAATCATCATCTAGCACATATAATTCTTTTACATGCTCAAACCCCAAAATTTTTGATTCCAAGGTAGAGATTAGTACGTACCTCTATGATAGTGCGTCGGACACTACATTCTCTTTACCTTGTTTGTACTTGATGATGTAGGGGAATGTCTCTATGAACTCCACCCACTTAGCATGTTGCTTGTTCAAGTTGTATTGCCCCTTAAGGTGCTTTAGAGACTCATGATCCGTATGGATCACAAACTCCTTAGGCCTCAAATAATGCTGCCACGTTTCAAGAGTCCTCACAAGCGCATAGAGTTCTTTGTCACTAAAGTACACCACCGGCCGTCCCCCTTGCATCAACACTCCAATACCTACACCTGAAGCATCACATTCAATTTCAAAGGTATTAGCAAAATCAGGTAAAACAAGCAAAGGAGCATTAATTAATTTTTGCTTAATAAGATTAAAACACTTCTCTTGCTCCTCGTCCCAATGGAATGGAACGTTCTTCTTAATCACTGACGTCATCGACGCCGCCAGTGTGCTAAAATCTTTTAAAAACCTCCTATAGAAGCTTGCAAAACCATGAACACTTCGGACTTGACCAACAGTAGTAGGCGATGGTCAATCTCGAATAGCACTTACTTTGTCTTCATCCACTTGATCCCCTGTGAGCATACCACAATACCAAGAAAGAGAAGTTTTCTTGTACAAAAATCACATTTCTTTAAGTTAGCATACAAATTTTCAGCCCTTAGTGTGATTAGCACAAGTTTCAAGTGATTAACATGCTCATCCAAGTTTTTGCTATACACTAGGATATCATCAAAGTAAACGACAACAAATTTTCCTATGTATGCACGCAAGACATGATTCATTAACCTCATAAAAGTACTGGGAGCGTTAGTTAAGCCAAATGGCATTACCATCCACTCATATAACCCGTATTTAGTGTTAAACGCAGTTTTCCACTCATCACCTTCCCTCGTTCTAATTTGGTGATAACCACTTTTCAAATCAATCTTGCTAAAAATACAAGCACCATGCAATTCATCTAACATATCATCTAGCCTAGGTATGGGATGCCTATACTTAATGGTTATGTTATTGATTGCCCTACATTCCACACACATACGCCATGAGCCATCTTTCTTAGGAACTAGTAAAAAAGGTACAACACAAGGAGACATGGACTCACGCACAAAACCCCTATCTAACAACTCACTTACCTACTGTTGAAGCTCCTTAGTCTCCTCCAGATTGCTTCTATAAGCTAGACGATTTGGTAATAAACTTCCTAGCACAAAGTCAATTTGGTGCTCAATCCCCCTCAATGATGGTAGTCCTTGAGGTAGCTCATCCGGAAATACGTCGTCAAATTCCTGCAAAATTGAAACAACAACGCTCGGAAGGGAGCCGGCTATATCACTTGTGTTAAAGAGGATTTCTTTATAAAGAATCAACACAAGTGATTCATGTGTGTAGTGCCCAAATTCTGTACACGTATAACCCATTCATTTATTTAATTATTAAATCATTATTTTAAGTTTAAATGAGTAGTAGCCATGCATGATTTATTTAAATGCATTGTTTTAAATTTATTCAGGATTATGTGATGCACGTTAAAATATTTTTCGAGTTTCATGTTTCTGGCGTTTATTCGAGGCAGGATTGAGAAAAAGACCCGGTGACGATTTTGGCAAATAAAATGCGGTATTTTATTTTTTAAAGCTAGGATGTGGCATTTTAAATAATTTATTTAGTTTTAGAATTTTTAAAACCTTTAAAGGTTTAGTGCTTGTGTATTCTTATTTTTATTGGGGGATTTTAATAAGTTTAATATTTGATTTATGTTTAATTAGCAAGTTAATTATTTTATCAAACCAAGATTTATTTCCCCTTAATTTCCTTCTAAACGCACACACACACACACATTTTTACACACACTAAAACTCACGCTAACACACATCACACACACACATTCAGTTTTCATAATTTTAAAAGAATAGAACTAGGGTTCTTGAGGTAGACGACAGCCGCCCCTTCCCTTGTCAATTTCCAGCAAGTTTTGATCGATTTTATTTCAAGAAAACTTGCCACGTTCGTCCCGGATCAACCTCGCTTCTATCTCCGCTTCGGTGACGTCGTTTCGGTAAAGTTTGATATCAAAAGGCACGTATAATCTCTCTTTTGCTGCGTTGATCATGTCAAATTATGCGTTGCGTTATTTTATGCGTAAAATTCATGTATTATGTTCATAGTTTGAGCGGATAAGTGATTGCATCGATTTTGAAGGAAAATTTTTAGATCTAAATCACGTTTTTACTTTTCTTGTTAAAACTGCAAATTTGCGGTCGAGATTTTGAGAAAACTTTCAATACAAATAATGTAGAACTTTTTGATACGTTCGATTTGATATAAAATTCGAGTTATTTGGACAGCAATTGAGTGGGTTATGGCGTCTTTCATGGGACTGCTCAAACTGCGTTTTTCAGTAAATTACGATGTTGATGCGTTCTTGTTGCAGGCCTCGTTGGGAATCGACGGGTGATTGTTGCTGCATCTAGGTATGTTTAGTTCGATGTTGGGATGATTTTTGGTGTCTCTTTTCGAGTCGTTAGGCACCAAGTTGAATCAAGAGTCGAGGAAGAAAATGGTGTCGAACTTCGAGTTGTGTCGTTAGTTGTTGATTCTCACACTTGGGAACAATTATAATGGCTTACTTGGGTTTGGTACAATGTCGTGACGTCCTAGGACGGGTCTCGACGTGTCGAGTCACGGTTGGGTGATCGAAATAGGAAGTGGAAGCCACAAGCACATGAATTCTCGTAGGTACGCGTTCACAGTAGCTACACGGACCCCACACAGACGAGGGTACGGGGTCCGTGCCTTTGTGTTTCACTTAGTGTATTTTTCCAGTGCCTACCCGGATGTCTTCCCGGACCCTGACATGGGGTCCGTGCCTTTGTTGCCTTCGAGTAGCCATTTTTGCGAGCTGACACGGACCCCTACACGGACCAGGGCACGGGGTCCGTGCCTTTGTTTCTTTTCGGTGTCAAAATTCGCGAAGCCACCCGGACCCCTACACGGACCCTAGCACGTGGTTCGTGCCCATTCTTCTTTCTGAGTATTCTTTCCACCACACTTAGACGGACCCGTATACGGACCCGGTAACGGGGTCCGTGTACTCACGTTTTTGGGAAAAGTTTAATGTTTGCTTTGGGGTTTGATGTCATGGTTTAGTGCAAGGATTATGAAGGTCGAGTCAGTGGAAATTTTAGAATTTCCTAAGAAATGATTGAGCTTGAGAGTAACCATGATAAGTACGCCCAAGCTATGCAAGTTACGTATGCAGTTTCAAGTTAATACGTGCAGCAGCGACGGCCCCGATCGAAGTCCAACGAATCCCTTAACGCCAAGTAAGTATGTATGACGTGCAAGAAAATATTTTAAGTTTTTGAGGTATGCTAAATGTCTGGTGACCAAATTATGTTTAGGATTGGAAAGCGTTAAATTATGAACGGGGACCAATCCGCCCGTTAAATTATGAACGCGTTTAGATCGTGATTGGAAAGCGTTAACTAATGAATGGGGACCAATCAGCCCGTTAAATTATGAACGGGGATTTCATGTATGTGGCAGTGGATACGTCCCTGTCAGCCCAGTACTGTGGTTTAGTCTGATCAGGTATTTATTATGTATGGGTCACTTGCTTTGAATCATGCCTCTACGAAAAATGATGAGATTATGTATGTTCAAGTACATTTTAGTATGCAGCATGTTTAAGAAAAGTTTTACGTTATGGCACGTCTATGTTGTGTAAGCATGTTCCAGTTCATTTCAAGTTCAAGTATGTATGTCCTATTTTGAAGTTGCATGTGGTTTTATTACGTATTATTTGTTACTACTAGTTTATGCGTGTTGAGTCTTTAGACTCACTAGACTTGATCGATGCAGGTGAGGATGTCTATGAGGAGACAGGAGGTGGCGACCAAGGAGCAGGCTTGGACTGAGCGGGAGGCTAAACCCGAGGACCGCCCACGTCATTTTTAATATTTTTATGCATGTTTAAATTTACTCTGATTTTATGTTTTGATGCGAGATGTTTTGAACAAGCTTTTCTTTTAACAAAATTTTTATCGGTGATGGATGATTCCAAAGATATTTTTATGAACGATGAGTTGACGACCGTATGGATGTTTATATTTAAGAAAATTTTTAATTTTTCCGCAAATTTTAAGTAGTAAAAATACGGTACGTTACAATGTGTGTGGATCAATTGTTTCAACTCACTTTTTTGGGCCATATATGATTTCTTTTTGGCCTCTTTCCTCTCATTTTTCTTTTGTATGGCTGTCTCACTCTTTTGATCGCGCTTTTTTTTCAGCCCTCTCATCTTTTCTTTAAAAGGCCACCTCACTTTTTTGTTCGCTCTTTTTTTCGGCCTCTTCTCTCTGTTTTTTTTCAATTGGTCCTCCAACACTTGCTTTGGGGACAATGGAAGTAAAACAACATATTCTTTATTGAGAACAAAGGAATACCTATTCCTAAACCCATCATGCGTCACTCGCCAATCATATTGCCACGGCCTACCCAACAAGATATGACAAGCCACATCACACAAGGCCTCATCCACATACTTCCCAATAGAAAAAGACACTTGCACTTGTTTGTTAACCTTCACTTCCGCACAATCATTCAACCATTGAAGCCTATATGGTTGAGGATGCTTTAATGTAGGTGTGACGTATCGTACTTTTTCTACTTATAATTTGCGGAAAAATTAAAAATTTTCTTAAATATACACATCCATACGGTCGTCAACTCATCATTCATAATATATCTTTGGAATTATCCATCACCAATAAAAATCTTGTTAAAAGAAAAGCTTGTTCAACCCATCTCGCATCAAAACATGAATCAGAGTAAATTTTAAACTTGCATAAAAATATTAAAAATGACGTGGGCGGTCCTGGGTTTAGCCTCCCGCTCAGTCCAAGCCTGCTCCTTGGTCGCCACCTCCTATCTCCTCATAGACATCCTCACCTGCATCGATCAAGTCTAGTGAGTCTAAAGACTCAACACGTATAAACTAGAATAGCAAATAATACATAATAAAACCACATGCAACTTTAAAATAGGACATACATACTTGAAACTTGAACTTGCAAAATGAACTTATACATACGTACGTACATAATTAGACGTGCCGTCAACATAAACTTTCTTAACATGATTGCATACTTGAACATACTTGAACATACATAACTTCATCATTTTTCTTAGAGATATGTTTCAAAGCAAGTGACCCATAACATAACATCCTGATCAGACTAACCACAGTACTGGGATGACAGGGACGTATCCACTGCCACATACATGAGATCCCCGTTCATAATTTAACGGGCTGATTGGTCCACGTTCATAATTTAACGATTTCCAATCTCGATCTAAACCCGTTCATAATTTAACGGACGGATTGGTCCACGTTCATAATTTAACGCTTTCCAATCCTAAAAATAATTTGGGCAAAAGACATTTAGCATACCTCAAAAACTTTAAAATATTTTCTTGCACGTCATACATACTTACTAGGAGTTGAGGGATTCGTTGGACTTCGATCGGGGTCGTTGCTGCAGCATACTAACGTGAATTCATAAACTTAACGGGTGTAACTCAAACGTAACATCAAGCTTACCCACGAGTTCATACATTTCCTTAGGACGTTCTAAAATTCCCGTGACACGACATTGTTACGCATTGCACTAAACCAAGACATCAAACCTCAAAGCATACCACAATATTTCCCAAAACTCAAGTACACGGACCCCGTGACCAGGTCCGGCTCTGGGTCCGTGTAGGTGCGGTGGAATGACTGGTGAAGAAAAGGGAAGGCACGGACCCCGTGCTGCGGTCCGGGTGGGGATCCGTGTACCTGCGGGACAAGCCAACATACGAAAATTCTGAAAAGGTTTTGCTTAACAATCTAGACTCGATCGAACGGACCATGAATCGACACCACGAGGCCATCTTAGGATACTACATCAATGACTCGAACCTATACGATTGCCCCCAACACAACCACATGTCCCAAATAACTCAATACTCCATAAACAAAACCTTTGACAGAAAATGGTTTACACGACTACTCGTTCTCCCAAGAGCCTAACGACGTGAAACGACACCCCAATATACATCCCAACGTCATGCTAAATATACCTAGACGCAGCAAAGATCATCCGTCGATCCCCAACGAAGCCTGCAACCATTAAACTTCAAGAACGCATCAACATCATAATTTTATGAAAACGCAGTTTGAGCAGTCCCACGAAAAACACCATAACTCGCTCAATTTTTGTCCAAAAATTTCGAATCATATATCAAATCGAAGATATCAAAAAGTTATACATTTTTTGTGTTAAACGTTTTCTCAAAGTCTCGACCAAAAATTCGCAGTTTTAAGAAGAACAGTAAAAAACGTAATTTAGATCTAAAAATTTTCCTTCAAAATCGATCCAATCAATTATCCGCTCAAACTATGAACATCACACATGAATTTTACGCATAAAATAACGCAACACATAATATGACATGATCGACGCAACAAAAGAGAGGTTATACGTGCCTTTGATGATAAACTTTACCGAAACGGCGGTACCGAAGCGGGATCGGATCGAGGCTTGATCCGGGACGACTTGCGGCTCGAATTTCTTGCAATAAAAATCACCGAAAAGTGCTGAAATTCTTTGGAGGGAGGGGTGGCTGCTGAGTCTCACAAGAACCCTAGGTTTTTCACTCTTTTTTTAAAAATAAAACTAGAATGAATTGTGTGTGTGTGTGTGTTGTGTCGTGTGGTGTGTGTGTAAAAGTGTGTTTTGGTGGAAAACGTGAGTGTGTGTTTTAATTAGGGGTATATAATTTTCTTAATGATAATTAAAAGTGTTACTTAAAAGTTAATCCCCTAATTACCAAAATAAAATACACCATGCTAAATTTAAAAGCTTTAAAAAAATTCTAAAATCCCTAAACACAATAATAAGGCTTTTAAAATGCTAAACTAATTAAATTATTTAAAATGCCAAAACCTCAACTTAAAATAAAATACTGCATTTTAAATTGCCACAATCGTCACCGGTCTTTTCCTCGATCCCGCATCGAATAATCGCCTGAAACATGAAACTCGAAAAAATATTTTAACGTGCATCATATAAACATTAAAATAATGCAATTTAAATAAATCATGCATCATTAAAATCATTTTAAACTTAAATAAAATATTTAACAATTTAAATAAATGCATGGGTTATACGTGTACTGAATTTGGGCACTACAGTAGGTAACCCCAATTTCTCAACCATTTCAACACAAGCCACATTAGTACAACTCCCCCCATCTATGATTAAATTTAAAACCCTTTGATTCACAAAACACCTAGTATGGAATAAGTTCTCTATTTGGTTAGTCTCTTCCTCCTTGACTTGGGCATTCATGATTCGCCTAGTCACTTGTGCTTCACCTACAACCACCTCATATCCCTATCAGGATCCTCTAACGCATGCATCTCATCATCATCACCCTCACTGTGAGATTCATACTCACCATAGTCATTTAAAATCATTACCCTTTTATTAGGACATTGACTAGAAATATGACCTAACCCTTGACACCTAAAACATTTTGTATCTCTAGAACGATTAAGAAGAATTTCAGATTTACATTGCACTCCTTGTTTAGGCGCCTCTTGTTTGGTCTTAATCTTGGGCTTGGTCACCACCTTATTCTCCTCACGTTTCATCACATTGGATCGCCACGAGGATGATGAACCCCCAGTTTGGTTGGTGCGGCCAACTCCTCGCCTCCTAAGTTGTTGCTCCACCTTTATGGCCATTTGCACCATCTTGTCTAGATCCAAGTAGTGTCGTAGCTCCACTTGATCTTGAATTTCCCTGTTCAAACCACAAAGAAAACGGGTCATGGTTGCCTCACTATCCTCCTCTATATTTGCCCTAATCATGACTACTTCCATCTCCTCATAGTAGTCCTCAACACTCTTTACCCCTTGCATCAAAGTTTGTAGCCTCTTAAACATCTCCCTATAGTAGTGATTGGCACAAACCTCTTCCTCATGACCCTCTTCATCTCATCCCATGTTTCGATGGGTCTCTCATTATACCTCCTCCTAGTGGTCACTAGTTGATCCCACCAAATGAGAGCATAGTCTAGAAATTCAACCACCGCCAACCTAACCTTCTTTTGTTCGGAATAGTGGTGGCATTCAAATAAAAACTGTACCCTCTTTTCCCATTCTAAGTATGCCTCTAGGTCAGATTTCCCATGGAATGATGGAATTTTCATCTTAATACTACCCATGTTACCATCTTCCCTATTCCCATCATATCTACCCCGTACGGCTTCTATTCTCCCTCTTCCAAATCCTCTACCTCTTCCATTCCTACCCCAATTCTCATTTTGGTTTTCCTCATCTCCTCCCATTTCATACTCTTCCTCTTCTTCTCTTCTACCAACTTCTTTAGGCTTAGATTTATTTCCACTAGTACTAACCTCAAGCCTATCCAACCTCTCATGTAACGGCTCCAACTCAACCCTCGTCATCCTAGTGAAATGCCCAAACAACGCCTCCATTTGAACCTTAGACAACCCATGGTTCGAACTATCTCCTACCTCCCTCTTCATTTCAATTTCAGATTTGTACCTGCAAGAAAACGTTAGTAGAAAACAGAATATTCCTCACCCAAATTCTCACGGTCACTCCAAAGAAAACTCCCTCGTCTCTCCTCTCGTATTTTGTTCTCACAACAAATACTCACCAGTCACTCAAAAGAAAATTCACTCGCTCTCAAGTAATGTCACTCAAATTCGAAGGTTCTCTCAAGGTGCTCAAACTTTGTACTTGAGTATATCAAAAAATCAAGTTTCAACTCGTGAACAATTGTAATCGACTCACTTGGACTACATAGAAAAGAAAAAATACAATAAATTTTTTTTTTTTACTGTGTGAGACAATTGAATATGACTCACAAAAAGGAGTAGAACAAAATACCAAAACAAATTTGTAGCAAAATTTTCGAATTTTTGTGTACTTTTTTTTGGCACTAGTAATTCCGAAAATTCAAGGAAAAAAAATAATGCCGAAAATTTCGTGTATCACAAATTCACGAACGAAGAAAAATGATAGAACAAAACAGATCTGACAGCGGAACAAAAGAATAATTAGACCTGATAATAGAACGAAGGATAAACTTACTTGAATTCAATGAGCCAAAGCTCTGACAACAAATGATATGAATCCTCGTACGTAAGAATAGCAAACACGATTAATTTTGAACCGCGCCCTCAATTCAATAACAAACAATGAATCGATGTTGTCCCGATCTTTTGAATCGATTAATTTATGTTTGCCTGGGCGGAAAGTCTTCGGGAATTTTTTTTTTCGAAACGTACTGTCCGCGCTCGGGCAGATATTTATGTCCGCTCGGGCGGACTGTCTTCGAATTTTCTTGTAAATTCTTCACTATTTATCACTTGAATAATGTTTCTTTGGTTCCCGAACTCACTCCCAGGCATCACGAACCCTTCGGCACTTTGCTCCTTGCACGTAAGCCCTCCTTGATTGCTCATAAGCCCATGCAATGCTTCATTGAACCTCTTCAGTCGTCCTCTGGTGATTGGTCCCTCCGGAAACTCTAAAGGGTCCCATGCCTTTCTCAGAGCTTGGCCTTCCATGATCGCATCACCTTTGTTCCTGCTCTGCCCCCAAGGCTCTCGACACGGCAATAGCATAAGTGGTAGGACCAGCTACTCTAACATCACGACGCAAGACCCACCGTAATCCATCAATGAAATGCCTTAGCTTTTCCATGACATCATTCACAATTAGGGGCAAGAAGTGACACCCCCTCTCAAACTTTCTTACAAACTCTGCTACGTTGTTGTCTCCCTGTCGCAAAGTCATAAACTCCCTGGTCAAGCGGAAGCGTACTTCCTCAGTGAAGTACTTGGAATAGAAGACCTCCTTAAAACCAGTCCAAGTCAAGGTCTGCAAATTTACTGACACAGACGCGCTCTCCCACCACAATCTAGCGTCCCCTGTCATTAGAAAAGTGTCACATCTGACTCTTTCTGCATCCTGCAGCTCCATAAAAGTGAATGTCACCTCAATGGACTTAATCCATCACTCAGCTATCATCGGGTCAGTAGTCCTCGAGAACTCCTTTGGATCCATCCTCCTGAATCTCTCATACAGTGCCTCTGTCCTAGGCCTCACTCCCGTATCTACTCCAGCATTGTTCCCCGCAAACTGTGCGAAGAACTGTGTCATCCCTGCAAGCATCTATGCATGCATATTTGGCGCTAAACGAGGAGGAGTGGCCCTCTCCCCATCCTGAGCCTCTCTATCCTCTTTACCTGCTCCACGTGCGATCATACGTCTAGGAGGCATACTGTTCCAAAATTTATCCAACATGTATACCAACATGAAAGAACATAATATCCATATCAAAAGATGAACGTAAATCGAACTTAAACATGTACATGTTGAAATCGTGTCCTTGATGCTTACTACATGAAAGAATTTTAAAACTTTAAAACTTGCAGACTTGAGGCGTGACTTCGTGAACTTCTCGCAACTGGAAGTAGGCATAACCCTTTACAAGAACACCGCTCTAATACCAAGTGTAACGTACCGTACTTTAAAACTACTTAAAATTTGCGGGAAAAAAAATTTCTTAAATAAGTAATAATATCTCAAAATGCAATATATATAAAATGCTTGACTAAATATTTGAAATATAAAGGAGTACAAACAATTTTCGTGTTAAAGTCATAATCAAAACAATCTATATGTCCATAAGATCTTAGGTTCGAGTCTGGGGAGGTACAAACTCCAGTGCCTGGGCTGGAGGAGTCATTGAGTAATGGGCCATGGGATAACCGACTCCCGCCAGTTAGATCGGGAACAGCCCATGGGCATTACAATAAAAGGCGATTTAAAATGTCACACCCTTACTCTATACTTAGCATAATTACCATAATCAAAATAGGGTTTGACTGATATAACTGTTTTAAAATGTCACAGCCTTACTCTATACTTAGCATAATTACCATAATCAAAATAGGGTTTGACTGATATAACTTTAGTATGAAGCAAATCAAACAAGGGGCATCACTTTGAAGGTTTATAAAAATTTTGTCATGATGTCCCTACATTCTTGTACAAACCAAAAACTCAACTCAAGCAGCAACACATATATATAATCGTATTCTTACATACAAACATATTTTGTATCATCATACACCTAGACATAAGCATTGTAAAACTTGTTTCAAACCCTGACATATTTTCGTACAATACATATGAGGAATCTATACAATAAGAAGTCCCGGTTCTTGTCGAGGTAAGGCATGTCACAAGCATCCATTGGCGAATCGGCATCCTACGTCTCTCCACTACCTGATCCTGTAATACATGAGCTACGTGAGTTTATAAAACTCAATAAGTTGGCACTTGTATGTATCAATATGCATCGAAGGAACATACGTATCAAGTCGTGACAACAATGAATCTTTAAACCATGTCATATCATAGCATATATTCATGTACATTTTTGTACTTGAGCATCATTAGTTGAACTGTACTACCGTGCTTGCTTTATTATATAGCTACTACTGTGTTGGACGTCAGGGAGCAACCATTGGCAACCCCACGCCCCATGAACATATATTGGCCAATAGCTTTAGTGGACTTAAAACCACCCATGATGTCAACAAGCTCTATATCATGTAAAATCAGTCATTTTCTTTTCATGTTCATGTTCATGTTCATGACATAACAAACATCTTCAATATTCATGAGTTCCTTTCATATTTAATACATAACAATGGAATATGGTGCTATGTTTTCATCAATAAACATACTAACAATGTACATATATCAATAATCAATGAGAAGTATTTGAAATCATAATATTACTCATGTATTACTTCAAGAACATGCCAACTTACAGTCCAAGCGTACGAATACTTTTTTGGGACGATGTTTATCAGTCCTATGCTGTCAATAAACCAATAGTTCAGTTACTATTTCTTTGCAAGGTGAAATTTACCACTATACATGTAGAACAACTAAAGGAGAAGAAAACTTACACCCTTAGGAAGCTCCTGGGATGGAGAAATAAGTTCTAACCTCAAAATGATGAAAGGAATGAAGAAGGAAGCTTTTGGGATAAAGAAATCTTGTTTCCCTCAAGTTCTTGCTGGTAAAGTGGAGAAGAAATGGTTGGAATGGCTTAGAAATTCGATACTTATCTTTGTACAGACTGCCGGGCGCATATGCGTGACTTTCCGTGCGCATATGCGCGGCCCGTGCTGTCCATCCGGCGCATATGCGCGAATTCTGGCGCATATGTGCTCCACATTCTGCCACAAAACTCATTTTTAACTTCCGAATTAGCAAACGTGGTCAACATAAACGTTGTAGCCCCATGTGTTTTCTTGCATCTCCAACTCGTTTCATGTCATTTGAACGTCTGAGTAAAGCGTTATGCTCATTCTCCCAACATGTGTCAGTGCAGGAATAACGATACACACGACACACTTCGGGCCACTTTTGGCTCGTCTTCCCTAATGATTTGAACAAAACTCAAAACATGAAAGTTGTAGATTTATATCTTAGATTTCTAATTGTTTTAGCCTCACTCAATTTGGATCGATATTCAAATCATTATGCTAAAACCCGTAAGAACTGCCGTATTTTCGTCTCATTTCCTGCATTGTTATACCAACTTCATTACACTACTTCTACCTACTCATCTTGCTATCATTATTTAGACATATATTCATTCCCAATACACAATGAACAATATAATAATCATGTTCAATCTCAATATTGATAATTCAATCATCACGTGAAATCTAACGAGCTAAATAACTACATAATAAACGATATAAACGCATTATTATCATTTGTACGAGTAACCGGGCATTACAATTCTCCCCTCCTTCAATGAATTTCGTCCTCGAAATTTGATGTACCATATAGTTCAGGATATCTATGTTTAATCTCGTCTTCTCGCTCCCAAGTTGCTTCTTCAATTGCACGATTGCGCCATAACAGCTTTACCAAGGGTATTTCCTTGCCTCGTAACACTTTTGATTTCCTATCGAGGATTTGGACTGGTCGTTCTTTGTAAGAGAGATTCGATGCAAGCTCCAATGGTTCGTAATGAAGAACGTGAGAAGGATTGGCCAAATATTTCCATAGCAAGGAAACATGAAAAACTTTATGAACATTTGACAAGTTCGGCTGTAAAGCAACAAGGTAGGCTCTATCTCCTATTCTTTCCAAGATTTCAAATGGACCGATATATCTTGGACTCAATTTTCCTTTCTTACTAAAACGTAAAATGCCCTTAAATGGTGATATCTTTACAAATACATGGTCCCCAACCTGAAATTCCAATTGACGACGTCGCACATCAGCATAGCTTTTCTGTCGGCTCTGGGCAGTGTGCATTCTTTCTCTGATTTTGGTTACCAATTCAGATGTCTGTTGTACCAATTCAGGGCCTAATAATTTCCTTTCTCCTATTTCATCCCAATGTACTGGAGATCGACATTTTCTACCATATAATGCAGTATATGGCGCCATTCCAATACTTGACTGATAGCTATTGTTATATGTAAACTCAGCCAATGGTATTTTAATGTCCCAACTACCTTGGAAGTCAATAGTACAGGCCCTCAACATATCTTCTAAGATCTGATTCACTCGTTCTGATTGTCCATCAGTTTGAAGGTGGAATGCTGTACTAAATGCCAATCGAGTTCCCATAGCATGATGCAAACTCTTCCAAAATGCAGATGTAAATTTGAGATCTCTATCAGATACAATGGACACTGGGATGCCATGAAGTCTCATTATCTCTTTGATGTATTCTTCAGCATATTGATTCATCGTGTATGTGGTTTTCACCGGAAGAAATTGAGCTGATTTTGTAAGACGATCGACAATAACCTATATAGCATTGAATCTTCTTTGTGTTCTTGGCAAACCAAGGATGAAATCCATTGTAATATGCTCCCATTTCCATTCAGGAATGGGTAGCGGTTTCAGGAGCCCTGCTGGTCTTTGATGTTCAATCTTGACCTGTTGACAAGTTAGACATTGTGCAACAAATTGAGCAATGCCCTTTTTCATACCTGGCCACCAAAATAATGGTTTCAAATCCTTGTACATTTTCGTGCCTCCTGGATGGATCGAGTACGGTGTAGCATGTGCATCAAAAAGAATGTCATTTCTGATTGTTCCTTGTTTTGGCACACACAATCTACCTTGATATGTCCACATTCCTTCTCCATTCAATTCAAAGTTCAAATTGCCTTTTTCTTCATCTCGCTGCCTCAGTTGTTGTAATTCATTGTCTACACTTTGTTCGGCCCTGATTCTATCTGCAAGTGTTGGTCGAATCATGAGAGATGGTAATTGGATTGCAGTTCCCTTTGGCATAACATCAATCTTCATATTCTGTAAATCCCATAAAATTTGTTCTTGTACTTGCATTGTCGCAATAGAACTGGACTTCCGACTTAATGCATCTGCAACAACATTGGCTTTAACTGGATGATAGTTAATAACACAATCATAATCTTTCACTAATTCCAACCAACGTCATTGACGCATATTCAATTCTTTTTGCGTGAATAAATATTTCAAACTCTTGTGGTCCGTGTATATTTCACACCGTTCACCATACAGATAATGGCTCCATATTTTCAACGCAAATACAACTGCTGCCAATTCTAAATCATGTGTGGTATAGTTCTTTTCATATTCTTTCAATTGTCTTGAGGCATAAGCAATGACCTTTCCGTGTTGCATCAAGACTGCTCCTAAAACTTGTTTTGAAGCATCACTGTATACTACAAAATCTCCTGATCCTTCTGCAATAGCAAGGACCAGTGCTGAGGTCAATTTTGTCCTTAACTCTTGGAAACTACGATCACATGCTTCGTTCCATTCAAATTTCACATTCTTTCGTGTTAAAGCAGCCAAAGACAATGCTATCTTAGAAAATCCTATAAACCGACGGTAATAACCAGCTAACCCAAGAAAACTACGTACATCAGTAACAGTAGTTGGTCGTAGCCAGTTATTAACAGCTTCAATTTTGCTTGGATCCACGGATATGCCTTCTTTTGAAATGATATGACCCAAGAATGATACTTGTTCAAGCCAAAATTCGCATTTATTCCATTTGGCATATAACTGTTTATCTTTCAAAGTTTGCAAAAATAATTGCAGATGTTCTCGATGCTCCTCTGTAGTTCTTGAGTAGACGAGAATATCATCTATAAATACAATTACGAACTTGTCTAGACATGGCTTGAAAATTCTGTTCATTAAATCCATAAAAGCAGCTGGTGCATTCGTTAGTCCAAATGGCATTACAAAAAATTCATAATGCCCGTACCTGGTTCGGAAGGCAGTCTTTGAGATATAATCTGATTTAGCTTTTAGTTGATGATAGTCTGATCGTAAATCAATCTTCGAAAAGATGGCAGCTCCTTGTAATTGATCAAACAAATCATCAAGTCTGGGGAGTGGATACTTATTTTTGATTGTCACTTTGTTTAACTCCCGATAATCAATACATAGACGAAGGGTACCGTCTTTCTTCTTCACAAATAAAACAGGTGCACCCCACGATAAAAAGCTCGGTCTAATAAACCCTTTATCAAGCAACTCCTGTAACTGTTCTTTCAATTCTTTCATTTCTGTAGGAGCTAATCGATAAGGAGCTTTTGAGATTGGATGAGTTCCTGCCACAACATCAATTACGAATTCGATCTCTCTATCTGGGGGTAAGCATGTTACATCATCAGGAAATACTTCTGGAAACTCACACACAACATCTGTATCTTTTAGGTCACGAATCGGTGGATCAATAACTAAAATAGATGCTAAATATCCTTGACACCCCTTCTGTAGTAATTTTCAAGCCTTCATACAAGAGATTATCCGAAGAGGTAAGGATATACCTGCACTTGCTATAGTGAATGGTTCAGCTCCTATCGGCGCAAATTTGATCATCTTTATGCCACAGTCAATAGTAACTCAGTACTTCGAGAGCCAATCCATTCCCAATATCACCTCGAAATCCGTCATCCTCAGAACTATAAAATCAGCATACATCTGATGGCCTTGGACATATATTGGACACCCTCTCACAATCTGATCTGTCTGTAATTCTTGTCCGGAAGGTAAAGCTATGGCGAGTTGTGCTTCTGTTGTACTTGCTGTAATGCCCAGTTTCCTTACAAACGATTCCGAAATAAAGGAATGTGTGGCTCCCGAATCTAGTAAAACAATAGCAGTAATACCAGAAATCAAGAACATACCAGTGATCATCGACGTATCCGCATCCACTTCCTCTTTAGTCATGGAGAAAAGGCGTCCCTGTACTTTCTCATAACTCCCTGGACAATTCCTGGCGAGATGCCCTGGCTTTTTGCAACGATAACAAACATTGGAACCTTGCATACATTCCCCGCCATAAAGTTTGCCACATTTAGGACAAGGAGGTATGTCCTGTTCTTTACGCGGAGGGGGACCCTTGCCACGGGGTTCCTCTGGTCTAGTACCCTTGCTATCAGTCTTTTTGCCTTGTCCCGTTCCTTGGCTCTTCTGAAAGTACTGTTGTCTTGGCTGTTGTCTGTCTCTATCAATGTCTTGTTCATCATGTTCTGCCATAAGTGCTCTTTCCACTATCTCCCCGTATGTAACAACCTTCGACATCCATACATCTCGTTTAATTTCAGAGCGAAGTCCCCGCATGAAGTGTTCGCCCTTACTTGTGTCATCTTGTGCAATATATAGTACATATTGGACTCCATCCTCAAATTGTTGTATGTATTCAGTCATTGACACGGTTCCTTGCTTCAGGTTAAGGAAATTACTGGCTTTCTTGGCTCGTACATCTTTACTGAAGTATTTGTTGTAAAACATGGTTTTGAAAGTTTCCCATGTCAATGGTATCGCAGGTAATGCCACCCTTGCACTCTCCCACCATATCCTTGCATGTTTTGTTAACAAAAATATGGCACAAGTTACTTTGTCAGCATCATCCATATGAAGGTAGGAGAAGATGGACTCCAATGATTTAATCCATTCTTCTGCTACTGCCGGATCATTGCTTCCCATAAATTCCGGAGGATTTAGACGTCGAAAACGATCGTACACATCTGTTTGAACAGGTCCTTGTCTGGGTAGCATGACTTGAGCGTGTGCCTGCTCATGAGTAGTCCGTTGCATCTCAAGTAATTGTTGTATCTGCTCCCCATGGACTTTTGCTTGTTGTTGGAGCAGCTGAGCAAAATCATCTATAGGTCGTGGCGCACTGCCCTCACCTTCGACTGCTGGGGTCTTGCCCTTAGATGACTCTCCTTCCTGTACCTTACGTTTAGGTGGCATCGTCTTTTTTCTTTACCTACATACAGGTTACGTAGAAACACAACTTAGCATAAACTAGGTGTTACAAAGATACTTACTTGCCGAGTTCCCCATGTATGGATGAAGTGCAATGTCTTCCCTGTCGAAGAACCGTGGGCTCTGATACCAGTTAAAATGTCACACCCTTACTCTATACTTAGCATAATTACCATAATCAAAATAGGTTTTGGCTGATATAACTGTTTTAAAATGTCACACCCTTACTCTATACTTAGCATAATTACTATAATCAAAATAGGATTTGACTGATAAAACTGTAGTATGAAGCAAATCAAACAAGGGGCATCACTTTGAAGGTTTATAAAAATTTTGGCATGATGTCCCTACATTCTTGTACAAACCAAAAACTCAACTCAATCATCAACACATTTATATAATCGTATTCTTACATACAAACATATTTTGTATCATCATACACCTAGACATAAGCATTGTAAAACTTGTTTCAAACCTGACATATTTTCGTACAATACATATGCGGAAGCTATACAATAAGAAGTCCCGGTTCTTGTCGAGGTAAGGCACGTCACAAGCATCCATTGGCGAACCTGCATCCTACGTCTCTCCACTACCTGATCCTGTAATACATGAGCTACGTGAGTTTATAAAACTCAATAAGTTGGCACTTGTATGTATCAATATGCATCGAAGGAACATACGTATCAAGTCGTGACAACAATGAATCTTTAAACCATGTCATATCATAGCATATATTCATGTTCATTTTTGTACTTGAGCCTCATTAGTTGACCTGTACTACCGTGCTTGCTTTATTATATAGCTACTATTGTGTTGGACGTCAGGGAGCAACCTTTTGCAACCCCACGCCCCATGAACATATATTGGCCAATAGCTTTGGTGGACTTAAAACCACCCATGATGTCAACAAGCTCTATATCATGTAAAATCAGTCCTTTTCTTTTCATGTTCATGTTCATGTTCATGACATTGCACCCATCTTCAATATTCATGAGTTCCTTTCATATTTGATACATAACAATGGAATATGGTGCTATGTTTTCATCAATAAACATACTAACAATGTACATATATCAATAATCAATGAGAAGTATTTGAAATCATAATATTACTCATGTATTACTTCAAGAACATGCCAACTTACAGTCCAAGCGTACGAATACTTGTTTGGGACGATGTTTATCAGTCCTATGCTGTCAATAAACCAATAGTTCAGTTACTATTTCTATACAAGGTGAAATTTACCCCTCTACATGTAGAACAACTAAAGGAGAAGAAAACTTACACCCTTAGGAAGCTCTTGGGATGGAGAACTAAGTTCTAACCTCAAAATGATGAAAGGAATGAAGAAGGAAGCTTTTGGGAGAAAGAAATCTTGTTTCCCTCGAGTTCTTGCTGGTAAAGTGGAGAAGAAATGGTTGGAATGGCTTAGAAATTCGATACTTATCTTTGTACAGACTGCCGGGCGCATATGCGCGACTTTCCGGGCGCATATGCGCGGCCCGTGCTGTCCATCCGGCGCATATGCGCGCCACATTCTGCCACAAAACTCATTTTTAACTTCCGAATTAGCAAAAGTGGTCAACATAAAAGTTGTAGCCCTATGTGTTTTCTTGCATCTCCAATTCATGTCATTTGAAGGTCTGAGTAAAAAGTTATGCTCATTCTCCCAACATGTGTCAATGCAGGAATAACGATACACACGACACACTTCAGGCCACTTTTGGCTCGTCTTCCCTAATGATTTGAACAAAACTCAAAACATGAAAGTTGTAGATTTATATCTTAGCTTTCTAATAGCCTCACTCAATTTGGATCAATATTCCAATCATTATGCTAAAACCCGTAAGAACTGCCGTATTTTTGTCTCATTTCTTGCATTGCTATACCAACTTCATTACACTACTTCTACCTACTCATCTTACTATCATTATTTAGACATATATTCATTCCCAATACAACATGAACAATATAATAATCATGTTCAATCTCAATATTGATAATTCAATCATCACGTGAAATCTAACGAGCTAAATAACTACATAATAAACGATATAAACGCATTATTATCATTTGTACGAGTAACTGGACATTACAATTGGTCATGCTTTACCGGATGGATTGGTCCCTGATCATGTTTTACCGCTTCCCAATCCTGATCAAAACCCGGTCATGCTTTACCGAGGTGGAGAGGTCCCCGGACACGTTCTCCTACTTCCAAACCCGTAACATAATTGCTCACAAGACAATTCGCATACCTCAGAAACATAAAACATTTTTTTAAATTTTTTGCACGTCGGACATACTTACATAGTGTTGAGGGCTTCCTTGGATCTCTCTTGGGCTACTGCTGCACATACTAACACATTATTCATGCAATTTAAATTTCATAACTTAACCGTACCAATCGTACTCACCACTGAAGTAATTAAATAACTTATGACTTTCTAGACCACTCGAGACTTGACCATGTTTAATAACCATACTAAACCATGACATCAAACCCCGAAACAATCTTGATATGGAGTATGAACATTTCCCAAGCAATGAAAGAGACAGACCCCACTTAAACCATAATTCAACGATTTCTATTCAAGCTTCGTATCAGTTAATCTTGCCATCACCAAGCTTGGTCCTAACGACGTATTGTGTCGAGGCCCGTATTTCGTATTTGTAAATTTGTGGAATTATTTAAAAAATTTTATTAAAAATAAATAACATTCCTCATTCATAAAATAAACTGATAAAAAGTTTAATGTTAAAATAGCAGCGGAAGTAAATGTTGTTTTCAAGCCACAACTTAAAAATAGTTCAACAAGATAAAATGGGTTTTGAGCTTAAAAGGATAAATGAACTGAAGCATGAGGTTCTCGAGTTCCTACTACTGTCGACCCAAGCTAGCTCACTGGTCCCCGCCCTCAGTCCCGACCTCATCAATACCTACAATAATCAAGTCTAGTGAGTCTAAAGACTCAGCATGCATATATCGTGGATAACAAGTAAATATATAATAAAATCGCATGCAGCGTAAAAATATCATATCGTAAAGCGTAACGTGAAAAATCGTGTCATGAGTAATTATAAATACTTGCATAACTGAAAATTGTACGTAAAATGTTTGCTCGATAGAGCCCTGTCACGAAATAGCATATCATAATTTTTTGTAGAGATAATGTTCTACGCAAGTGGTCCATAACGTAACATGAATCGTCTGATCAGACTAAACCACAGTACACTCGGCGGTAGAGATCATCACAGCCCTTGGACTGGATATCCGTACCCATACATAAACATAAACCGGTCGTAAGTCACCGGATTAAGCAATAATCCCATAAGCTAAATCCCATAAGCGTGAGGTGGCCACAAGACATATCACATATATATAAAAAATAAACATTTTATATTTTATGCACGTAATATAATAAAACCTAACATGAGAAACCTACAATTATTTTGCTTGAGACTAACTTCGTAATTGAACCCAAAAACGGGGCCAACTAGACCAACAACTTAATTTCTAACCATGACTCCGTACCAACCCGAACCAACATCGAACCATCGTTTATTCAAGGTCAAAATATGCCTAACATGATGAAATAATGGTCCTAAGAATTGTAATACTCGAAATTTGGTGAATGGAGGCCAAAATCATGAAACGCCCTTTCGAGAGTCATTTTGGCACATTACACCGTAAATTCTCGTACGACCTCTAAACTTAACCAAATCACAAACGGCCAAAAGCATGACCTTTCTAACTCAATAAGGTACTGTCCCGTCTAAGGTCATAGGCTAAAATCCATCCAAGAACTCGAAACAAGCCTCTGAACTGAAGCCGAAGCTGCTGTCAACAAAATGCAGCAGCAGCTGCTGTACTTCCTTTGTTTCGTTTACAAGGCTATTGGCCATTGTGGCTTGAACCACCAACAAGAGCCTCTTACCAACATCCTAAGGTGTGGTTTGAACCATGGCTAAGGGGCTTAGGCCAACCACAATCCAAGCAATACCCAAAACAACCCAACGTTCCCACCCGAGAACCATGCTACTGCGCGTGGGGTGTATTGCTTATTGTTGTTGTCATTTTCATTCCAGTGGCCATTCGATCGACCATGGCATGATCTAGACATCATGAGGTATTGTTTGAACCATGGCTAATGGCTAAAAGCCAACCAAGATCCACCCAACACCCTAAATTTGAAACTCACACACCCAAAACAGAAAAAGAAGGAAACCGAGGGACATGTCTTGTTTGTTTAAACTTTCGATGGGATCATGAACAAAGCCATGAAAGGCCACCTTGGTCATGTCCTAGACATGCAAAGGAAGGGTCCTAACCATGGTTACAGGCCCAAAAGCCAACCAAGATTCGGACCTCCTTGAACAATCAAAACCAGAAATTTCGAGACTCAACTTGCAACTATGGGGGAGTTGCTGTAAGTCTTGAATCCAGAGAGTTGGGGGCTTAAACTAATGGACCAACATGATCCTAACACACCCTAGTACGTGGCTATATGCAGCCTTGAGCGCCTGGAACCGAGCCATACCCTGAAGCCACAAAAACAAGGCAACTCGTGAAGCACAAGGAAGAGAGCCAAAAATCTGTGCAGAATTTTTGTTCATGTTGCTGTCAAAATTTCGGTTTTTATCATGAATCAAGAACATGTTATGGTTTAAAAATAGATATATGACTTGATTGATGACCAAAGAAACAAGATATTCATGCCTGAAATTTGTTTGAAACGAAAACAAATTAATTACGACGAACACGGCGCGGCGAAGACGGAGTTCTCTTTTTCTTTCTTGTTTTCTCTCTTATTTTTCCTTGAATAACTCAAGATTTTTCTCTGAAGTATTACTCTGAAATTTCAAGAATGAGGGAAGGAGAATGGCTAGGGAAATGAAGGGAAAGTTTGCAAGATAAAAGGGAGAAATAAATCTTGCTATCCTTTGAGTTTGTGAGATAATGAATGATAATGATATCAAGGGATTTGAGGGATGAGAGGGCCGATTTCTAGCTAACAAAATATGGTAGAAATATTGCTTAAATATTTAATTATTGGTGATTAAAATGAAGGGAATTATCTACCAAGAAAAGAATAAGGAAAGAAATAAAATGGTGAGTTGTTTAACAAATATCAAATCTTTTAAATGGTTGACTCAAGTGCAATAAACAATCTTTATTTTAATATAATTTACCTTTTAATGGTTTCATTATACTTTATCTGTATACCCATGCAAGCAGCATAGACAAAGTCCTTGATTATGTTTTAATACGAATGAATCGTAATTCGATGTTGAAACTCATTTGTAAACATTGTATATTATAAATTCGTTCCTAGTCGATTCAGCCGTCTAAAACAGGGATAAAGGTCGCTTGAGCTCGAGACTAGCATCTGTGATGTTGTGTACTGTGTTTCTCGGTAAGGGCATAGAGATGTCCAAACATGCAGATGGGTAGTCATATGATGATTATACCGAACGACCCTCCCTCGGACTTTTCAAGTGGTTATCATTCATCGAGAGGATAAGTCCGTGGTTATGATTGTACACCATTAGTCCTTAAGACCCGGGACAACACTGAGGCTCTATATGCTAGGGCTGTGCTTTGACTCGTTTACCGGCTCCAGGAGAGTTATCAGGTGGCGAGTTTGGGTACAGTTGCGACACATATAGGAGCCAGTGCATTGTAGTCGGGGATTCACCGCTCACCTTCGGGTGTGGATATCCTATGTGATCTGATGAAATAATAGTGCGTGAAATATCTGGCTAGAGTATGAGATGTACGTTCGAGAAGAAGTTCTCCAATAGCACATGCGATGCCACTATTATATGTGTCACATAGTTATCGAATTGATATGCAACCCGCAATGAACCAAGGGTTGCATATTCGATCGGGATATATGAGATGAAGGGACAGTACTGTACGCTAATCATAATCGACTGGTTCTTGCAGGCACTATCAGTGATACCTAGGGGATAATGGGGCGATGCTACTAGACACTCTTACCATGATCCGATGGGTGCAATCAGAAATGAGTTCTGACATTCTCTATCAAGGTGTTGATGTAAAGAATGGGGCTAACTAGGGTGTGCCCGAATAAAGGAAATTGTCCTGAATCACAAAGAGTTGTGAACCCACGGCTAGCTGTATCCCTGAACCATTGAGGGTCACACAAGTACAAGATTATTTTGTTCCCGTTGAGATAATAAATTCAAGGAGTTGAATTTATAGAAAACGTTGAGATAATTAATTCAATCAGTTGAATTTATAAGAAATAAGTTTGATATGATCAATCGATAAGCTTATAAATGAAGTTTATAAAAACTTATAGAAATTTTTTGAGAGCATAACTGCTAAGTCAGTCAAAGAAAGTGCACCTGCCTTATTTAGATATTGGTGATCTCGAAATTAAAGTGTGCATCATAATAACAAACAAGTTGAAATTGTCACATCGATGATATTGGATCGTCGATCGTGATTATGATGAGATTAATGTAATGGGAGCATGGATCATGGTCTTGTAAGAGTATAAGCCCATCATGCAAATTTATTAAAGTTCAAATGGACTTTAATAATTAATTATATTTTAATTGAGTTAAAATATAGCCCATTAAGTTTTTATTAAATATGGTATTGATTTATGTAATATGAAGATATTCATGATACGAGAATTTAAAATCTTGCACTCAAAGTAAAATAATTGTGATGCATGATATTCTCAGAATATATGCATTAATCGAGATTTGCCATGACATGAGATGCATTTAGAATCCTTAATTAACTTGATTAATTGGATTAATTAAGTAAATTATGGATTAGAATAAAATAATGATTTTGATTATTATTTTAATAAAAAAGGCATCCGAAAGTTTCAAAGATAAATTGGCATGAATTTTTAGAAAAATAATAATAAGGAATATTTTTCTTATTTAGCAAATCATCCGAAAATCTTTGAGGTGTGAATTCAACAAATCTTACGGCTCTTCCCAAGGGAAAACGTGCTGCTCTCAAAGTTTTCTTTCTTGTTGCAAGAAATTAATTTCTTCTTCCGTGTTCTATCTCTATGTAAAATATCTTCTAATTTTCTAGTACAAGTTAGAAGAGGAACAAATATTCCAGTTGTGGACCAGATTAGGAGATTTGAAGAAAGTTCGTAGGGATATACAACAAGAGCTACGTCCGCTTATACCGGAGTAGTTGAAGCCAAGTGAAAATTTCACTAAAGGTAAAAGTTTTAACACCGTATGAATGTTTTGATTTTGAAAACCATACGAACGCCCAATCAAATATATTTTGATTGTAAAAATAAAATAAAATTTTTTAAACTTCCGCAGCGTTTGGGCACGTGTAGAAAACCGGGATCCAATACTTCGGTCCGGCCTCTCTTATTTAACCGAAAAGATAATAACTAAACTACTGCGTAAAACAACTCAACAACTTTTAAAAGAATGAATTTAAATCCTCATGCATAAAAATAATTTTAATTTAAATAATAGTAATTATTCATGGCTTATACGTAGTTTGATTTAACGGGTTCTACAACTCTCCCCCCCCCCCCTAAAAGAAATTTCGTCCTCGAAATTAAAACTTACCGAATAACTCGGGATACTGACTCCTCATCTCTGGCTCGGATTCCCTTGTAGCTTTCTCCTCCGAATGATTAAACCATTTGACTTTCACTAGCTTAACTAGCTTGTTCCGAAGCTTCTTCTCTTGTCTGCCTAAGATCTGCACTGGTCTTTCTTCATAAAACAGGTTTAGAGTGAGCTGCAATGGTTAGAAATTCAAGACGTGCGAAAGATTTGCCATATACTTCCTCAGCATAGAGACGTGGAACACATTGTGTACTCCGACCAGATTCGGCGGAAGAGCAACACAATAAGCTAACGTCCCAACCCTGTCGAGGATCTCAAATGGTACGATAAATCTCGGACTAAGCTTTTCCTTTTTCCCGAACCGTATGTCACCTTTCATAGGTGCTACCTTCACGAAAACATGGTCGCCAACGGCAAACTCTAGATCTCTCATCCTCTGATCCGCATAACTCTTCTGTCGACTCTGGGCAGTCCTCATCCTATCACGGATCTTGAATACTACGTCGGCAGTCTACTGAATAATCTCCGGACCCAATTCTGATCTCTCCCATACTTCATCCCAGTGAATAGGCGATCTGCACTTGCGACCATACAGTGCTTCATACGGAGCCATACCTATAGACCACTGAAAACTGTTGTTATAGGTGAATTCTACCAACGGCAACTTCGATTCCCAACTCCATGAGAAATAAATAACACAAGCACGGAGAAGATCCTCCAAAATCTGTATAACTCTATATGACTGCCCATCTGTCTGAGGGTGGAAAGCTATGCTAAACAACAACTTCGTACCAATAGTCGAATGCAAACTCTTCCAAAATGAGGAAGTGAATCTAGGATCTCGATCAGACACGATAGAAACGGGAATACCATGAAGTCAGACTATCTCCCGGATATACAACTCTGCATACTGAATCATGGTGAAAGTCGTCTTAATAGGCAACAAGTGCGCTGATTTGGTAAGACGATCAACAATTACCAAGATATCATTTGATCATCTGACTGACTTCGGAAAACCGACTACGAAGTCCATGGTAACATTCTCCCACTTCCACTCGGGAATAGGAAGAGGCTTGAGCATACCTGCTGGTCTCTGATGCTCCGCTTTCACTAGCTGACAAGTCAGACACTCGGATACAAAACGTCTGATATCCTTCTTCATTCCGGGCCACCAATACGACAACTGCAGATCTTTGTACATCTTAGTACTTCCAGGGTGAATAGAGTACGGCAACATGTGGGCCTCTGATAAAATATCTGCTCAAATAGAATCACTGCTAGGAACCCACATTCTGTCTCGATATATCACAATACCATACTGCCCTTGGCCTCATCTCTCTGCTTCCACTTTGCCAACTGCTCATCTGCTGACTGCCCATTGCGAATACGGTCTAGAAGAGAAGACTGAATCATCAAAATAGATAGATAGGGAACTCTACCTCGAGGATATGTCTCTGGATCAAACCTCTGCATCTCAAACTGAAGAGGTCTCGAAATCGTCAAATGAGCCATCACTGCGACTTTCCTGCTCAATGCATCCGCAACTACATTAGCTTTGCCCGGGTGGTAGATAATGTCACAGTCATAGTCCTTCACTAGTTCCAACCAACGCCTCTGACGCATATTCAGCTCTTTCTGCGTAAAGAAGTACTTGAGGCTCTTATGTTAGGTAAAGATCTGGCACTTCTCTCCGTACAAATAATGCCTCCAAATCTTCAAGGCAAAAACTATGGCTGCCAACTCTAGATCGTGGGTAGGGTAGTTCTTCTCATGGGACTTTAACTAACGAGAAGCATATGCTATCACCTTCCCATGATGCATTAACGCTGCGCCCAAACTGAGCTTCAAAGCATCGGTATACAACACAAAATCTCCGGGCCCTGACGGCATGGCCAAAACTGGTGCTGAGATAAGAGCTTGCTTCAAAGTATCGATGCTCTTCTGACACCCATCGCTCCACACAAATTTAACATTCTTCTTTGTCAACGACGTGAGTGGAACTGCGATAGAGGAGAATCCCTGAATAAACTTCCGATAATATCCTGCTAACCCGAGGAAACAACGGATTTTGGATGCATTCTGCGGCACAACCCAATCTTTGACTGCTGCAACTTTCGCTGGGTCTACCTCAATACCGCTTTTAGAAACGATGTGGCCTAAGAACGCCACATTCTCTAACCAAAATTCGCATTTACTGAACTTCGCGAATAACTTATGCTTCTGTAAGGTCTGCAAAACTGCGGTCAGATGTTTTACTGTGCTCCTCGTGATTCTTTGAGTAGACGAGAATGTCGTCTGTGAATACTATCATGAACTGGTCAAGATACGGCTGAAATACGCGATTCATGAGATCCATGAAGATCGCGGGCGCATTAGTCAAACCGAACGACATCACAAGGAACTCGAAGTGGCCGTAACGAGTCCTGAAAGCAGTCTTGAGAACATCGGCTTCTTTCACCCTCAACTGGTGATAACTAGAACGCAGATCAATCTTTGAGAACCGAAGTTCCCTGTAACTGATCAAATAAATCTTCAATCTGCGGAAGTGGGTATTTGTTCTTCACTGTAACCCTATTCAATTCCCAGTAATCAATGCAGAGCCACATCGAACCATCCTTCTTATTCACAAACAAGACTGGCGCGCCCCATGGTGAAAAACTCGAGCGAATGAACTCCTTGTGAAGAAGTTCCTGAATCTGCTTCTTCAGTTCTACCATCTCTGTTGATGCTAATCGGTATGCTGCTTTTGATATCGGTACCGTACCTGGCATAAGCTCAATAGAAAACTCCACCTCTCGTTCGGGTGGCATACCAGAGACGTCATCAAGAAACACGTCTAGAAAATCCCTAACAATTGGGACATCGGAGGCTGACTGACTGGGTGCCTCGGGAACAGATACAAAAGTCGCTAAAAACGCCCGACACCCTCTACGCATGAGCTTTCTAGCCTGGACACAAGGTATAATGCACGGTAAGGGAAAGTACCTGTCTGGCTCGAATAAGAACTGCTCTTTCCCCGGTGGTCGGACTAGCACAGATCTCTGCTGGAGATCAATCAAAACTCTGTTCCTTAATAGCCAGTCCATACCCAAAATGATGTCAAACTCTTGCATTGGCAGTACGATCAGATCCGCATAAACAAGATTACCATGAAGCTCGAGGTCTATGTCTCTGATCACATTAGTAGCCGTCACCTCCTCTCTAGAAGGCAATACTACCGAAAATGCGATATCTAGTCCAATGGTCTTGACCTTGAGGACATTTGCAAAGATCTCCGAAATAAACGAGTGAGTAGCCCCTGAATCTATCAAGGCTTTCGTAGCTGAGCCAGCTATAAAAATTCTCCTTGAAAGGTTGGAACATCAAGTTGAACCCAATAATTACAAGAACTAAACTTATAGAAAGGCGAAGGTCAAATTTCTACTAACCTAAATTCCCGAAAGAGCAGTGATTAGAGCATGCAATCCTATCGCAATTCTAAGTTCAAAATCTTAACCTAGACTACAAAAACATCGAAATTCAAATACAAACTTAAAGCTTTAAGATACCTGTCATGAGCATGGTCTCTGGGTTCGTCTCCGCTGCATGGAGAGAAAAATCTCTGCCTTGAGTAGGCAGACTCCCCTGAGGGCAATTCTTCAGTAGGTGGTCCAGACTACCACACTTGTAGCACTTCCCTGAGCCGTACATACAAACTCCGGCGTGACGGCGCGAGCACTTTGCACAGACTGGGTACTCAACGGCCCTCGAAACTGCCCATCCCTGCTGCTGCTGCAGTCCTCTGTTCCTGTGTGGACCGTGGAAAGGCCTCTTATTCTGATGCTGCTGCTGAGGAGGGCGGTGCGGCATCTGGACTAGTCGCTTGCCCTGGCGGTCTCTCTCTATATCGTGCTGATCCTGCTCTGCAGCTAGAGCTCTTGAGACGGCAACATCATAGGTAGTAGGGCCAGCCACCCTAACATCACGGCGCAAGATCGGCCGTAGACCATCCAGAAAATGTCTCAGCATGGCTCCAGCATCATTAGCAATCAGGGGCACGAAATGGAGACCCCTCTCAAACTTACGGATAAACTCCGTAACTCTCATATCTCCCTGCCTCAAAGTCATGAACTCCCTGGTCAACCTGGAACGCACCTCGTCAGTAAAATATTTAGAGTAGAATACCTCTGTAAAGCGCGTCCAGCTCAGAGTAGCCAAGTTCAAGGCTACAGATGCTCCTTCCCACCATAAGCGGGCGTCTCCTCCAAATAGATAGGTTGCACAACGAGCCCTATCATCATCTCCCAACTCCATGAACTCGAAAATAACCTCGAGGGACTTGATCCAGCCCTCGGTAATCATAGGATCTGCCGTCCCTGAGAACTCCTTCGGTCTCATCTACATGAACCGCTCATAGGTAGCCTCAGGCCCCGTCGGCCTGGTTGCCACAGCATTATTCCCCGCAAACTGTGCGAAGAATCTAGTCATCCCGGCTACCATCTGGGCATTCATGTCCGGTGGAGGGGGTGGTGGTAAATCTCTCTCCTGCCTACGATCCTTCCCGTCGTTGCGACGAGGATCATCGTCTCTCACGCGCTCAAGAATGCGTCTAGGAGGCATACTGTTCCATACATACAACCCATACGTAACCAACATGCATAATTCCATTATTTCGTTTAAATTCAAATAAATACTGCATAATCAAAATCTGAACGTAAAAGATTTCATGAAAACATTCTGTTAAAATATCTCATACTTTAAACAAAGTACGTAAACGTAAAACTTACAGACCGAAGACGTGACTTCATGAGCTTCTCGAGATCAGTAGTAGTACAACCCTTTACAAGAACATAGGCTCTGGTACCAGCTGTCGAGGCCCGTATTTTGTATTTGTAAATTTGCAGAATTATTTAAAATTTTTCTTATTAAAAATAAATAACATGCCTCATTCATAAAATAAATTGATAAAAAGTTTAATGTTAAAACAGCAGTGGAAGTAAATGTTGTTTTCAAGCCACAACTTAAAAATAGTTCAACAAGATAAACTGGGTTTTGAGCTTAAAATGATAAATGAACTGAAGCATGAGGTCCTCGGGTTCCTACTATTGCCGACCCAAGCTAGCTCACTGGTCCCCGCCCTCAGTCCCGACCTCATCAGTACCTCTAGTGAGTCTAAAGACTCAGCATGCATATATCGTGGATAACAAGTAAATATATAATAAAATCGCATGCAACGTAAAAATACAATATCGTAAAGCGTAACGTGAAAAATCGTGTTATGAGTAATTATAAATACGTGCATAACTGAAAAATGTACGTAAAATGTTTGCTCGATAGAGCCCTGTAATGAAATAGCATATAATAATTTTCTGTAGACATAATGTTCTACGCAAGTGGCCCATAACGTAACATGAATTGTCTGATCAGATTAAACCACGGTATACTGGGCGGTAGAGATCATCACAGCCCTTGGACTGGATATCTGTACCCATACATAAACATAAACCGGTCATAAGTCACCGGATGAAGCAATAATCCCATAAGCCGAATCCCATAAGCGTGAGGTGACCACAAGACATATCACATATATCTCAAAAATAAACATTTTATATTTTATGCTCGTAATATAATAAAAAATCCTGTTTTATTTTACCAATTGGGTTGGATCGTTTTCAGGATCGCTGCGACCTAATTCTAACATGAGAAACCTGCAATTATTTTTCTTGAGACTAACTTCGTAATTGAACCAAAAAACGGGGCCAACTAGACCAACAACTTAATTTCTAACCATGACTCTGTACCAACTCGAACCAACATCAAACCATCGTTTAGTCATGGTCAAAATACGCCTAACATGATGAAATAATGCTCCTAAGAATTGTAATACTCGAAATTTGGTGAATGGAAGCCAAAATCGTGAAACGCTCTTTCGAGAGTCACTTCGGCACATTACAATGTAAATTCTCGTACGACCTCTAAACTTAACCAAATCACAAACGGCCAAAAGCATGACTTTCCTAACTCAATACGGTACTGTCCAAACCAAGGCCATAGGCTAAAAGCCAACCAAGAACTCGAAACAAGCCTCTGCATCGAAGCCCAAGCTGCTGTCAACATTATGCAGCAACAGCAGCTGTACTTCCTTTGCTTCATTTACGAGGCTATTGGCCATTGGGGCTTGAACCACCACCTAGAGCCTCTTACCAACATCCTAAGGTGTGGCTTGAACCATGGATAAGGGCCCTAGGCCAACCTCAATCCAAGCAACACCCAAAACAACCCAACGTTCCCACCCGAGAACCATGCTACTGCGCCTGGGGTGCATTGCCTATTGTTTCTGTCATTTCCATTCCAGTGGCCATTTGATTGATCATGGCATGATCTAGACATCATGGGGTATTGTGTGAACCATGTCTAAGGGCTAGAAGCCAACCAAGATCCACCCAACACCCTAAATTCGAAACTTAGACACCCAAAACAGAAAAAGAAGGAAACCGAGGGACTTGTCTTGTTTGTTTAAACTTTCGATGGGATCATGAACCAAGCCATGAAAGACCACCTTGGTCATGTCCTAGACACGCTAAGGAAGGGTCCTAACCATGGTTACAGGCCCAAAAGCCAACCAAGATTCGAACCTCCTTGAACAATCAAAACCTGAAATTTCGAGACTCAACTTGCAACTATGGTAGAGTTGCTGTCAAGTCTTGAATCCAGCAAGTTCGGGCTTAAAATAATAAACCAACATGATCCTAACACACCCTAGTACGTGTCTATATGCAGCCTTGAGCGCCTGGAACCAATCCATACCCTGAAGCCACAAAAACAAGGCAACCCGTGAAGCACAAGAAAGAGAGCCAAAAATCTGTGCATAATTTTTGTTCAAGTTGCTGTCAAAATTTCGGTTTTTATCATGAATCAAGAACATGTAATGGTTTAAAAATAGATATATGACTTGATTGATGAGCAAAGAAACAAGATATACATGCCTGAAATTTGTTTGAAACGATAACAAATTAATTACGACGAACGCGGCGCGGCGGAGACGGAGTTTTCTTTTTCTTTCTAGTTTTCTCTCTTATTTTTCCTTGAAGAACTCGCGATTTTTCTCTGAAGTTTTACTCTGAAATTTCAAGAATGAGGGAAGGAGAATGGCTAGGGAAATGAAGGGAAAGTTTGCAAGATAAAAGGGAGAAATAAATCTTGCTATCCTTTGAGTTTGTGAGATAAGGATTGATAATGATATCAAGAGATTTGAGGGATATTTGAGGGATGAGAGGGCCGATTTCTAGCTAGCAAAATATGATAGAAATATTGCTTAAATCTTTAATTATTGGTGATTAAAATGAAGGAAATTATCTATCAAGAAAAGAATAATGAAAGAAATAAAATGGTGAGTTGTTGAACAAATATCAAATCTTTTAAATAGGGGTCGAAAATTGCTAGATAAATGGGGATGAAATATTGATAAATTATTAAATTTTATCTCCTTAAAGTTTTAAACACTTAATGATGTATTTTAGTGAAATAGTAAATTAATTTGGGATATGCATTATCTTGCATGCATGGCTAAATCTTTAAAATAAATTAATAACATGTTAAGTTACAATTTCTTAAATAAAATAAGCCTAGATTAACTTACCTCAATTGGTCACATATTTTAATTTAGGCTTTTAATTAATTATGGGACATAAAAGAATTTATTTACTATTTATCTCTAATTAATTACATAAATCCTTAAACCTTCTTTTACCTTAAAATAAATTATTCTTTTATTTAAATTAAATTTAGGAATATTTTCTTATCATTAAATTTTATCTCAATACTCCAACTCAGGTCCGACCCCCTTATTTAACCTAAAAGATAATAAGTAAACTACTGCGTAAAATAACTCAACAACTTTTAAAAGAATGAATTTAAATCATCATGCGTAAAAATCATTTTAATTTAAATAATTGTAATTATGCATGGTTTATACGTAGTCTGATTTAACTGGTTCTACATATTGATTATCAAACGAGGCAATAGCACTTAAACCTAAAGCTCCTCAAACCCTGGACCAGCCTCGAACCACTCCTTCGTAGCCCCATGCACGCAACAACACGCGCACACCCGAGGCACAACAAAAAACTCGCTCAAAATCCTTCCCAAGCAATGACACGCAACCACAACGCGTCACAATTCCCTAAACCCGAAATTCGGCATAATTCGTTTCCCTACGACTTCTATTGTAACCAAACCCTTTCCGACCCAAAAAAAAACACCAAATAGCGTCTGATCACAATACACGACATACCTAAATGCAGCACTGAACACCTGGCAGTTCCCAATGAAGCCTGCAACCAATAAACATCAAGAAAACATGAAGAACAGATTTTGATTGCATCACTATTTGAGCAGTCACACAAGAATGATCATAATTCACTCGTCTCTAGTCCGAAAATTACGAATTTACTGTCAAATCGAAGATATCAAAAATTAATACATTTTATATGTTGAAAGCTTTTCCAGAAAAATGATCAAAAATTTTGCAGGATTCGAAATGACAGCAGATTCGGTTTTTGAGATCTAAAAGTTGTTCCAAATTCGTTCGAAGCATCTTCGCTCAAACTTTGCATAAAATCTACGGATTTTTACATACAATATGCATCAAAATATATACTATGACAAGATCGATGCGGAAAAAATGAAAGAATATTCATGTCTTTGCATTAAAACACACGAAGAAAACGAATATCAACACGGTGGATTACGGGAGTTGACCGGGAGATGCTTTCTACAAGTATTCTTGCTAGAAAAATAACGTGAATCTTCAGAAATTTGCAAGGAAGAGGCTGAGATGGTTGTTGTTGAATGAGGAGCTTAGAACACTAGTTTTCTACCTCAAATTTGCAATCTCTGTGTGTGTGTTGTGTGTGTGCGTGAGTAAGGGATTAGATTAGGTTAAAAAAATGCTTAATTAACTAATTAGTTGTAAAATATTACTAATAAAATTATTTAAACCCACTAAAAAAAATTTGATAAATAATTAAGTAATTTCCAAATTTTCAAGATTAAAATTTCCAAATTTTCAAAATTTACATTTAAAGCGCTTAAAATCTTATAAATCGTGTAATAATTTAAATTAAACTTTATAATGCTAAAATTCATACATTATTTAAAATAACTAATTTTTGGCTTAAAATAAAAATATAACATTTAATTTTATAGCCTTAATTGTCTCCAGTCTCCTATCGTTGGCCAAGCATTGAATATTCGTTTGAAAAAATCAAACTCAAGAAAACGTTTTAACGTGCATCAAATAAACATGTAATAATTTAAAATAATGCAAATCATAAATAATGCATTGTTAAAATCATTTAAAATATTAAATAAATAATTTAACAATTTAATAAATGAATGAGTTTACGTGTACTGATTTTGGGCTCTACAACATATGTGCTGAAGGAACCGTACTGATAGGATCGGTTAGAGGATGAAAGAGTGTTTAGAAGGGGGGTTGAATAAACACTAACAATTCTCACAACCTTTTTTAAACAAAAGAGTCAGTTCGATGAAAAACTGAAGCTCGTGAATCTTATCAGTCGATTTCAATCAGTTAACAATAATAGTGCGGAAATAAACTGACTGATAGATAGAATAAAACTTAAGTAAGAACAAAAGATTTTATGGATGTTCAAAAATTTCAAACACTCCTACGTCACCCTTTCGATCACAAGGATATGATATTTACTAAAAGATTTTGATCAATACAAACAGTTGTACAGACCAGACCCACTTCAGTCTTGGACTTAACAATGCCAAACTGAAAATCTTAGTTATAATACGATTTACAGTATTTAGCTGAACTAAAATATCGTAGCACGATTGATTACCATAATATCAGTTTGTGCTTGTAAGCTCGAAGTATAGCCTTGAATGCTATGAATGTATGCAATATTCGTGAGCTATGAAGTTTGCAAAGATTTCAGCTGAGAATCTAGAGTTAATCGTTCGGAATTTTTAAGATCGGAGAGACACTCTAAGCTGCTCATTCTCTACTATTTATAGTCTTTGCCTTCAATGGTAATATTGAATGCGATTTCAAACGTTCTATCCATTGTTTGTCACGTTAACGTTTATCTGACAGTCGTACACTGTAGCATTTCTGAAATGCGGCGTTCCAGATTTTCTTTGAACAATCTGTCGGTGGTTGAGCTACGTCCTTTTCACTGATGACATGTTCAGTTAAAAGATCAGCCGATAGGTCATAGCTGATAAGCTCAAACTGATGTAGCAACTGATCAGTTTCCAACTGATCAGTCAAATGTTTGCGTAGTTCAGTCAGCCGGGTCAGTTGTTTTTTATTATCTTTGTATTAATCTTCAAATACTGGCAACCGATAGTTTGCATCTATTAGATCAGTTATTGTCAGTCTTCTTGATCAGTTAGTTCAATCTATTAAATGCTCAGTTTGTCAAACTTTCGAATTTAGTTTCCAACAATGTTCTCCTTTTTGATGTTTGACAAAACTTAGAAAATATGAGATGATCAATTGAACTTTTTGTAAATAAAATATTATTTTATGGACAACTCTTTCGATGTACAGATTCGTACAAAGAATGAAAGAATAAAAGAATTTTTTAACTGTCTAAAAAAACTCCAAAAATCTATCAAGCTGATTTCGTAGCTGATGACTGATGTTGAACTTTATCTTTTCCTTTTTCCCTCTTTTTGTCAAACTCATCAACCTTTTTGGATAAAACACGAACTTCCGAGGCGAAGTCTGACGCAGCATTTAGTACGATTCCTGTAACAAATCCATTCTTTTGGAGACAGACTTTTTCAGAAAGTCAAGGCGCCTTCCAAATAAAGCTTGGGTCTGAAAATGAGCTTTAGTCGACGTTTTGTCCTTTTTAAGTTTATCCATCTGAAAGAATAGAGATGTCACATCTTTTTTAATTTGTTGTAGTCTCCCCGTGGTAAACTCATTGGAAGAGTTGAACTTTAGTTGAAGCGCGAACTTGGTAGAGTGGATAGCAGAAATGGCAGTCATCATACTGTCAAGGTTTTTTTTTTTTTATTTTATTTTATTTTATTTTTGTGTTATTAATTGACTGAATTGCTTCAAATAAGCGTTCAGGTTCCATTGATCCACCAGGAGACATGGCTCCAGATGTTTCTGGTTCTTGTTCCATGTTTCCTTGATTGAAGATAAACAAAGCCCTGTCAGTTGTTTTAGTTTCGAGTGTCACCATTTCTGAATCATGTTCTGGTATGGCTTTCTATTGAAGTAGTGGAGGAGAAGAAAGATTCGGAACAACAGATGTAATAGTTGGCTCTTCAGTTTGTGAATTAGCTTGTTGAGAAATTGGTTCTTCAGTTGGTTGAACATCTGAACCTCCGACTTGCTCTTTAGCTCGCACTTTTTCAGTTTGTGCCGAGTGCAGCGTTGCCTGTATAGTTTCTTCAATAACTTCTAGTTCAGTTGTGAAGGCCTATGAATCCTTGCTTGAAAATTTGCGAAAAATTAAGAATTTTCTTTTTAAATAATCAAAATGCCTCATTCATAAATAAACCGATAAACAAAGTTTGATATTCAAAATGGCAGCGGAAGAAAATATTTGTTGGCAAAAATTTAACGTTTTAAGAATATTCAACAACTGATAAAAATGTTTGAGAAATAAAATAATAAATGCTGAACTGAGGTCTTCGGGTGCCACTACTGCTGACCCAAGCTGGCTCACTGGTCCCCGCCCTCGGCCCTGACCTCATCAGTACCTACAACAATCAAGTCTAGTGAGTCTAAAGACTCAGCATGCATATATTGTAAATAACGAGTAAATAATATAGTAAAACTTGCATGGGATAAAATATCATGTCATGAGGCATACATGAAAATAACTTATCATGATCAATTATAATGTGTGCATAACTTACTGAAAATCATAAGTGAAATGCTTGCTCAATCGAGCTCTGTCATAAATAACATGTCATAAATTTTCTGTTGAGATTATGTTCTACGCAAGTGGCCCCTGCACTGAACTGAACTGAACTGACCTTTAACTGGCGACCGGACCGGTAACTGGCGACCGGGTGAAGTAATGTTTGTCTGATCAGACTAATGCCACAGTATAATGGGTGAAACTGAACTGAACTGACCGATAACTGGCGACCGGATAATACAATGCTCTCATGATAGTGAAATGGCCACAATCAATATCACATAAATCTCAAAAATGAATATTTTATATTTTTATGCACGTAATATAATTAAATGGCATAATTAAATATCCTGTATTATTTTACCACATGGATTGGATCGTTCCTAGGCTCGCTGCGACCTAAATATAACATGAAATATATGCAAATGATTTTCTTGACCAAACTTTGTAATTGAATCCGAAAACGAGACAATTACGCCCAACAACTTCGTATTTAATCATGACTCCGTGCCAACCCGAACCAACACCGAACCATCATTTAGTCATGATTAAGATACACTTAAAATGATTAAATAATGCTCCTGAAATAGTGAGGGCCGAAATGTTGATGAATGGAGGCCAAAACATGAAACGCTCTTTCGAGAGTCAATTTGGCACATCGCACCGTAAATTCTCGTACGACCTCTAAAATGATTCGAATCACAAACGGCAAAAAATATGACCTTCCTAACTCAATGAGGCACTGTCCAGTCCAAGGCCATAGGTTAAAAGCCAACCAAGAACTCGAACGAGCCTCTGAACCGAAGCGCCAAGTTGCTGTCCAGAAAATACAGCAGTTGAGCTTGCACTTGCATGCGTCGTTTGCGAGGCTAATGGCCATTGGGGCTTGAACCACCGACCAGAGCCTCTTCCAAACATCCTAAGGTATGGTTTGAACCATGGCTAAGGGCCCTAGGCCAGCCACAATCCAAACCACACCATGAATCAGCCGAGACTCCCACCCGAGAGGCCAACCTGCGCGCGTGGGCTGTTGCAATCGTTCTTGCTGTCATGGGTCGTTCCAGTGGCCATTGATTGACCATGGCACAATCTAGACATCAAGGGTTATGGTGTGAACCAGGGCTAAGGGCCAGAGGCCAGCCGAGGTCCACTCCAAACCACCAAAACCGAAAGGGACATGTGCAGAATTTAAACGGGGTCGAAGGGGGAGGGGCTGTTCTTTCTTCTTTTGATTTAAAACCGATTCCACCATGGACCAAGCCTCAAAGGGGCGACTTGGTCACGTCTTAGACATGATAGGGGAGTGTTCTAACCATGGCTATAGGCCCCTAGGGCAGCCAAGATCAAGAACTCTCCCTTGACAGCAAGTGACAAGAAAAATCGATGCACCATATGGCATCATGAGTGAGTTGCTGTCCAACTGAATTTCCAGCGTGTGTGGGGCTGGAACCAACGTTCTTTCATGACCCTAACATGTCCTAGTACATGTATATATGCAGCCTCAAGCCCCTGGAACGAGCCAACCTCCTGAAACCACAAAAGCACTACCAACCGTGAAGCATGAAGGAAGTAGAAAAATCTGTGCAGAATTTTGTTGTGTAGTTGCTACAATATTTCAGTTTTTCTCTTAAAAATCATGAACAAATATGGTTTAAAAACATGTATATGACTTGATTGAAGAGTCAAAGAAAGATATAAACATGCCTTGGATTTTTGTTTTGAAAGAAAACAAACGATTACGACGACGCGGCGCGGAGGAGACAGAGCGTTCTTCTTTTGTTTCTACTTTTCTCTCTTGTTTTTTTTCCCTCTTGCAAGTCACGATTTTTTACTGAAGTTTAGGCTATGAATTTTCGAAAATGGGGAGGGAGAAAGTGTTAAGGAAATTAAGGGAAAGTCTACAAATAAAATGGGGTAGAATGGCTAGATCAAATCTTTCTATCCTTGAGTTGTTTGCTAGATAGGAAATGATATGGTATCAAAAGATTTTTTTTTGGGGGATAAATGGGGTGAGATGGCCGATTATTAGCTAACAATTAAGGTTAGAAAATTGCTTAATTGTTTACTTATTGAGGATAAAATGGTGAGTGAATTATTTACCAAGAATGGATAAGGAAGAAAATCAAGGGAATGAGTTGTCAAATATTTTCAAGTCTACTAAGGAGGGGCCGATTTTTTCTTAAGGGGTAGGAAAAATTGCTTATTTAATAATTAAGGAGGATTTAAAAATTGAAGAAATTATTTAACAAGAAAAGATAAGGAAAGGGATCAAATAATGGTAAGTTGTAAATCAACAACTAAATCTTTTAAAATAAGGTGGCCTAAAATTGCAAATAAAAATGGAGGGGAAATATTGCTAGATAATCATGATAGAAATATTGCTTAAATATTAATTATTGAGGGATTAAAATTGTGGGAATTATTCTACCATGAAGAGATAGGGAAAGATATCAAAGATGGAGTTGCTAAAATATTTTTAAACCTTTTAAAGTGTAATGGCCGAAAATTAATGGTAGGGACAATATTTCTTAAATCTTGTATTTTAATTCTTTAGAGTTTTATCTACCCGTTAAATATTTTAGTGAATTAATAAATTAATTAAGGAATTACATTATCTTGCATACATGGCTAAATCTTTAAATTAAATTGCTAACATGTTGAGTTGAAATTTCTTAATTAAAATAAATCTAGATTAACTTATCTCAAAAGGTCACATATTTTAATTTAGGCTTTTTAATTAATTATTGAACCCAAAAGAATTTATTTGCTACTTATCTCAAGTTAATTAAATAAATCCCTAAACCTTCTTTTATTTTAAAATGATTCCAGTGGCCATTTCATTGACCATGGCACGACCTAGACATCTTGGGGTATGGTATGAACCGTGGCTAAGGGCCATAGGCCAACCAAGATTCATCCCATACCATCAAAAACCGAGGGACACATGCAGAATTAAAAAGGGGCGAAGGGGCTGTTCTTGCTTTGTGTTTAAAAACCGATGCACCATGGACCAAGCCACCAAAAGGGCGACTTAGTCACTTCTTAGACATGCCAGGGAAGTGATCTAACCATAGCTATAGGCCCCTGGGGCAGCCATGATCAGAAACTTTTCCCTTTGACAGCAACCTGCAATTTTCGAAACACACTTGGACACAAATGGGAAGTTGCTGTCATATGCGCGTTCCAGCGTGTATGGAACTGAAACCCACGATCTATCATGGCCCTAACATGTCCTAGTACATGTGTATATGTAGCCTCGAGCCCCTGGAACGAACCACTCCTGAAATCGAAAGGAACATACCCAAACGTGAAGCATAAAGGGAAATAGAAATTCTGCACAGAATTTTATTGGTTCTTGATTGATGAAAAATTCGGTTTTCATGATTAAAATCGTGCACATGTGATGTTAAAATTAATAGTAAGGCTTGATTGAAGAGCAAGAAAGATATACACATGCCTTGATGTCGCTTGAATGAAAAAAAAACGAAAGAATACGGCGACGCGGCGCGGAGGAGACGGAGTTGCTTCTCTTGTTTTCTTTCTTGTTTTTCCTCCTTATTTTTACCCTATGCTCTCACGGTTTTTCAGTGCTGAAGGAGGCTAGAATTTTCGAGATTATGGAGTGGGAGGGAGTCTAGGAATTTAAATGGGAAGATACAAGATAAAGGTAAGGGAAAATTTTCTTTCTATCTACTAGTTTGAGTGATAAGAAAAAGAATGATATCAAATATTTTTCTTGGGGATATTAGAGGTGCATATGGACGATTTTAAGGTCTAGGTGCAAAGGGAGAATTGATTTAATTAAATCTTGGTAGTGATTTAAAAGTTGGGGAGGATAAATCTATCTAGAATATTTAAGGGGATAAATAAATAATGAGTTGAAATAAAAATCACAATTAAATCTTTAAAAAAAACAAAATGGCCGATTTTTATCTAGCTAGGTGGGGTGGGATCTTGCTCCATTAATTATCATAGAAGATTTGTTGTGATATAATTATCTCCCAATAAAAATGGATAGGAAGACTATTAATTAAATGGGTTGTCAACTAAACTTTTAAATTGAATTATAGGGGCCGAAAGTTATAATAAAGAGGAGGGAAAATATTTATTGAATATTGTATTTTAACTCTTTAGTGTTTTATCTACTCATTAAATATTTAATAGAATTAAGGAATTAATTATTGAACTCTATTTACTACTTATCTCCACTTATTTAAATAATTCCTTAAACCTTCTTTTACAATAAATTTACTTGTTAATTATCTTAAATAAATTTTAGGAAATGTTTTATTAGCATTAAATTTTATCTCTTTACTCCAACTCCGGTCCGGCCTCACTTAATGAACTGAAAGGGACAATATTTCTTAAATCTTGTATTTTAATTCTTTAGAGTTTTATCTACCCGTTAAATATTTTAGTGAATTAATAAATTAATTTAGGAATTACATTATCTTGCATACATGGCTCAATCTTTAAATTAAACTGCTAACATGTTGAGTTGAAATTTCTTAATTAAAATAAATCTAGATTAACTTATCTCAAAAGGTCACATATTTTAATTTAGGCTTTTTAATTAATTATTGAACCCAAAAGAATTTATTTGCTACTTATCTCAAGTTAATTAAATAAATCCCTAAACCTTCTTTTATTTTAAAATGATTTATTATTTATCTTAAATAAATTCTAAGAATATTTTCTTAATATTAAAATTTATTTCTTTACTCCAACTCCGGTCCGGCCTCACTTAATGAACTGAAAAGAATAAAATTTAAACTACTGAATAAATTACTTAGCTTTAAAGAATGCATTTAAATACTCGTGCAATGAAGTCAATAAAAAAAAATTAGAATTATGCATGGCTTATACGCAGTCTAATTACGGGTTCTACATCAGTCATGTTAGCTGATTGAACTGGCTCTTCAGTAAAAATAGCCTGCTTGGCTGGTTGTTCAGTAACAAAAGCAGCCTTTTCGACTGGTTCTTCAGCTGCAAAAATTTCTTCAACTGCTTTAGATTTTTTCAGCTAGATATCAGCGACAACTGATTTGATGACCTCATCGATATTTGCCAATGATAGCTCAACATCAGAATGAAGCTTAATATCTGCAGTTGAGGATGGAGTAGCAGAAGATGATGGTTGCTCATCTTTTAAAGAAGGATTAGTTGCTTGCTGTTGAACTGATTGTTCAGCTTGCTCTTCTGATGAACGATTATGAGAACTTGCTGGAACAGTCAGTTCTTGGTCCAGTTACCACTATTTAATCATCATCTGCAGTGAGATAAGATCCGAGTCTTGTTGATTATGAACTGCTTTGTCATTAAAGGCAGTTTGACTGGTAGGATCATAATTTTGCCTTAGCTGAACAATCATTTGAATTAGCTTCTTTGCACGAATTTGATCAAAGAAATACTTCTTCCTTTGCAAAGCCTGAACAACTCTAGCCGCTTTAACTATTTTCAAAACTAAAGTTTCGAGGTCAACAAATTTCTTCAAAACTGACTTCTTCTCTTGTTTTCTGGCAAACACTTTAGTTCTGAACCGGACCCATTCCTCATAATCTTTTAGTTTATTCTCAGAAAGTTCATTGATCTCGGTCCAAATAAGATCAATGTGAGTTTGAATCGCATTTGTGTGTCTAGGCTCTTCTATCATCTTGTCCTTTCCCTTTGTTTCAGTCAGAGCATGATGAATGTTCAGCCCTGACGTAGTTGCATCAATATTTTCTCTAATCATTATCCCCTTGGGTCTGGAAAAACGCAGAGAAGTTCGGCCTGATAGTGATCGGTGGAGCTTGAACTCCATCAAGTTTCTTTTTATCATCAGATTCGGTGATAGTCTTCTCTTGTTGAGCAGCTGGAGGAGGTAACTGAACCTCAGTTGAAATTTTTGTTGTAACCGCCCTTAGCGGTGTAGCCTTGATTGGCTACTCAGCTGCAGATTGCATGAGCCTGTCATTTGGAATGGTGTCCAGTGCAGCTACTGGTTAGGTATTTAGCGTCCTGAGGTTTTTGGAGATCTTGGGAAAAGGAGTCTTCTCATATTCAATCTCATTGACAATCAGTTTTCGCTTGATTGTCTACTTCTAAGGTGGCTTTTTGGCTTTCTGAACTTATTTGGGAGCCTCCTGCATCCCGATTTCCGTCTTCACCTTCAAAAATTGCTCAGGAGAGATGTCCAGTTTGAACTTTGGCGGTTGGACATTCTTGGCATTGAAGAATTTAAACTTTGATGATCTATCATAATCATCACCCACCAACCCCTTGGTTTTCAGTAGATAACTGAGCTGAACAGCATATCCCTTTGATTGCTTTGACGACTGAAACATGTTCTTCAAAATGGTGAAGATGATACTTTACCGTTCAGGTTTTTCTCAGCCATGATAGCAGTCATAGCTTGAAATTTCTCCAAAGTGAGAGCATCAAAAGATCCTGCCTTGGCCAGTAGTCCTTTGCCCACAATATCAGCCAGCAACTACACCTCCGGCTTCAGTTCTTTCTTTGGATCGAAAACTTTGATTTTCCTTCCGTTTGCAGATAGGAGTGTTTTCATCTCCTCAATGTCAGAAGCTCTAACTTCAGAAATATTAGCTGGCCCATCAGTAGGCAGCTTTAATAGAGTGCTAAAGTAGTCTTCATCAATAATCATCAGCTGATTATTGATAGTAGTTGTGATGTTGCCATCAGCAGAGACGTAACCATTGGCATATAGATATTGAATCTCCTTAGGATAAATCTCCTTGGAAGATAATCCCAAAAACGTCTTGAGTCCAGCAGCTTCTAGTTTGTTAAAGATGTTCTTCACGGCTTAATCAGGAACAGACATAACTGAGACAAAATTAATTGCCAAAGCATTCGAAATGTGAGCTGGAATTTGGTTTGCCATTGTTGATGTTGATTTTCTGCGAGAAAGAGAGTTCTGAGTCTATATTTGCTCTGTAGATCAAAGTAAGCGTAAAGAAAACTAGAATAGAGCGGGGTGTAGTACATATGTATGTGACGGTTCAAATTTTGGACACGTGTCAGTCCATGATAATTTTGAATAAAACGTGTGTACGTGTGATAAAAACGTGTGTGGAATATAAATGGATTTCGTGGGTCCACGTTTCAAAATGTTATTCAATGAAAGACATCAATTAAATGCGTATACAATAAGTCACATCACTTATTACGAAATATATATATCGATCAGTTAGTTAACTTCCTGGAGAAGATCAATTAGGTCCGCAACTGAGTGATCAGTTGAAAGCTAGTTCAATTGAAGACCAATCTGACTTATTGTCTTCTCAGTTAACCACTTCATACATTATTCCTCCTAACTAAGTGCATATTATAAGAAAATGACGGTTAAAATAGAGATGTGAAAAAAAATCTTATTCTCAGAAGATGAAACGTCAGGAATAATGATTGCGACTCTTCAAATGCATTACATTTCAGCTATAAATAAGAGTGAAAGGGTTAGTCATCAATCATCGGTAGTTAAAATAATACAAGTAAATAGCAATGGATAATGCATGGAGTTCCACACAGCCAGACCTTGCTAAGGAGTATATGAAGTCGGTGGTTGCTACTAGGAAGGCTGCAATGGAAGACAATATCTTTGAGAAGATACTGAGGCTCTGGATGAAAATCCAAGAGCTCCATACTTGATAAGTGCAAAATTTGCACATAATTTACTTAAGAATCCATTTTGAATTATGTTAGTTTCGAACTGAATTATGCGTTTTTGGTTTGGTTTGATTGTCATTACAGGAATGGAGAAAAAAGTGCACACGAAGTCAAGTGGACCAAGAAGCACATAGCCACGCGCACAGGAAAAAAGCATATTGATCAGATGCACGTGCGTGGTGGCGCCACTTCACATGCAGCCGCACACGCACATTTGCAGTAAGGTATCCAGAAGCGCAACCGCACGCGCAATTACAAGCAACAGAGCATACGCACACGCAGCGTCCATAAATTATAAAATTACGAGAGGCTAGGTCAGAAAAGCAGGGGAGACAGCCGCTTTTGGAGAAAAAAATGCATGAGAGACGCGGAGCACGCGCAGGAAAACGCCCTGAAGCGCGAAGATTGATCACGAAGATGAAGAACGACGACTCTGGGGACAGAGACACCACTTCTGATTTGTCATCTATTCTTTCGCTTCTTTATTTTATGGTGTTGCGATGTCAAAACCCTTGAACATGTCTTGTTTTTGCTTAGATTTCGTGATGAACTAATTTTCCATTCTAGAGTATGATGTAACTTTGTGGATATGATAATTTAAAGTGGTTATTTATATGATTGAATTTCGTTTTGTTTAATTTTATTTCTTTGTGTTTATTCGACTGCAATTTACTGGACATAAATTGTGTGTTGTCTGATTAATTCTACAACTCGGTAGAGGGACTAAGATTATAGATCATTAGAGACGCATTGTTGAATGTCTGTATCGTTCGGAAGGCGTATAATTTTAAAGGCCTAGGTAAGAACATTGTTTGCATTTATCAATTAAATTTAGATTCTTATTAAGAATGTTTGAATCGACATTTGATTGATACAGTTTATTCGTCACTTGGGAGAGGGGGAATAAAATAATTAAGTGTTTTTGGCAATGAAATAATAGGAACTCATAAATATAAATTCAACTAGGATTAATTATCGTGAAAACTTAGTGAAATCACTCCTCTATATATTTTCTCTATTTGACATTTCTCTTTTCAGTGATTAGATTAATTATTTACTTGCAATTAAGTTGTTTTAAACAAACCAACTCTTTATTGATTTTTCTAGATAATATCGTGGCTATTTTAAATACAAGCACTATTATATTCTCACATACACACTCCTCGTGGATACGATACTTTATTACATATATTAAAACTTGACAATCGTGCGCTTGCGAGCAGAAAATACGCAACAATACTTCCATGGAGGAAGGAGAGGTTGCTGCCCTAAAAGGGTGGCAACACTGAGGAAGTATCGGCGACGCCTTCGCGTTGCTGATAATGTGTACATCTTCACAGATTAAGGTGTCTACCTTTTGCTCCTCCTCAAGGAGCGGAGGGCTCTGAGGAAGATCGCTTTCTCAGAGGACTTCCTAAGTACCTCTATTGGAGGACTGACCATTTGGTTATCCTTCTGGAGGTCTGCAGTGAAAAAAAGAAATCTCCCATGTACGCTCCCCTTCTTAATAAATAAAATAATTATTGTAAGGCTTGAGATTTATTCGTATTCATTGACATGATACTCGAAGATATGAGAATGCATGAATTGGATTGCAAACGCTGGTGGTGAAACAGCCAAGACAGTGCACCTGCGGCCCAGGAAAGAGTGCACCCGCGCTGGTATTGCCTCTGAAATGGTGAAAAATTACAGAAGCCACACCGCACCCGCACTGAGCAGTGTACCGCACCCGCGGTCCAAGACATACCGCACCCGCGGTCGCTGTTTCTGAATTTTAGATGGGGATGCCGTGAGCTGAGCGCACCCGCGGTGAAAAGCTACTGCACCCGCGGTGCGACGTGTTGAGTGAAAAATAAAACATGTGTCCTAGCCATGCATATATAATGTGTACTTAGTCTCATTCCTTCGAGATTTGCAGCCAGGAATTGAGAGAGAAACCTCCATAGCTAAAGCTTCATTTCACCTTGGATTTGTGATTGTACGTGATCCGGCCATCCGATTTTCAATCCAAGTGTAGATTCTTGCTCTTCTTATTACTAGCTTCAAGAGGATGTAAGTATCTTTTAGTTTCAGCATGTTTGGGAGTTTACATATTGGGGAAATTCTGATATGCTTGTAATTATGTGTTCTCGAGATCATTGACATCGTAGAAACGTAAACGAATCGAGAAAATGATACCGTATGTGATTGTTATGAGTTTTCCAGCATGTATTGGGTGGAAATGATGCAGATTTGGAGATATTGATATATAGATTATGATGGTTGTGAGTTGAGGATTTGATTTGTTGATATATGTTGCGATTTGAGTTGATCGGTATTGAGAAATCACGCCGTTATGCCGTCAAATTGTATTGAGATTGAATAATGAGTTGTACAAGACTTGCTTTGAGTTGTGTCTTGATAGATTATATCTATACATTGTCATTTCAGATTTGTTGTGATAAGCTTCAACATCGAGACCTCGACAGTTCTAAAGACTACGACGAGAAAGGTATAATTCATGTTGATTCGGGAAGATATAACTCGAATTAGATCTGATTTGAGTTTCCCAAAATCACATACTAGATTGTTACCTTTTTATATGTTGATGCTTTGTTTATAGATTTATATTCAAGCATTTAAGATAGGAGAGTCATTGGCAGACTTGCCAAGCTAGACGTTCGGTGATATCGACGCATAGGAGCAGATTTCCTCCGATTGTAGACANCCATAGCTAAAGCTTCATTTCACCTTGGATTTGTGATTGTACGTGATCCGGCCATCCGATTTTCAATCCAAGTGTAGATTCTTGCTCTTCTTATTACTAGCTTCAAGAGGATGTAAGTATCTTTTAGTTTCAGCATGTTTGGGAGTTTACATATTGGGGAAATTCTGATATGCTTGTAATTATGTGTTCTCGAGATCATTGACATCGTAGAAACGTAAACGAATCGAGTAAATGATACCGTATGTGATTGTTATGAGTTTTCCAGCATGTATTGGGTGGAAATGATGCAGATTTGGAGATATTGATATATAGATTATGATGGTTGTGAGTTGAGGATTTGATTTGTTGATATATGTTGCGATTTGAGTTGATCGGTATTGAGAAATCACGCCGTTATGCCGTCAAATTGTAGTGAGATTGAATAATGAGTTGTACAAGACTTGCTTTGAGTTGTGTCTTGATAGATTATATCTATACATTGTCATTTCAGATTTGTTGTGATAAGCTTCAACATCGAGACCTCGACAGTTCTAAAGACTACGACGAGAAATGTATAATTCATGTTGATTCGGGAAGATATAACTCGAATTAGAACTGATTTGAGTTTCCCAAAATCACATACTAGATTGTTACCTTTTTTATATGTTGATGCTCTGTTTATAGATTTATATTCAAGCATTTAAGATAGGAGAGTCATTGGCAGACTTGCCAAGCTAGACGTTCAGTGATACAGACGCATAGGAGAAGATTTCCACCGATTGTAGACACTCGATACAGACAGGACCGAAGTCTAGGAATAAGACGTACCGCCACCACGATTGGGAGAGTAGGTGGGAGACTTGTTACGTCTTATTCACACGGGGATCCCAAGAATTAGATATGAGTCGAGTCAAAGAATAAGAGTCGAAGAGTTTTATCTGTTTTCACTAACGTGTTATAAACATTGATTTATGTTTTATTAAGTTGTGTTTACTCGCATGACATGCATGTATACATGTTTTGTACTGGGATTTGTTCTCACCGGAGTATCCGGCTGTTGTTGTGTCTGTATGTGTGCATAGCAACAGGTGGGACAGGATCAGGGTCACGCAGAGGATGAGAGATCGAGATAGCGTGGATATTACGGGCGTAGAAGATTACTAGTGGTTTCTTACTAAACATGTACTGAATTTATAAACACTAGTATGTTAATTGTAGACGAACACGTGAACGTTATTTAGAGTTGAATAAAATGACAGTATTTTATATAATGTTTTGTGCTTGTTTATATACATTTGAATAAATGTTAAAAGCAAAATTTTGACCCACATTTTCTAGCAAAGATCCAATTAATCCCAAAGATAATCGAGTTAGAGCCCGGGTCCCCACAATTATTATGTTCCAATGTTGTCTTACTTTTATTGTCTTTTCATTTTCTGCAAACTAACTGGTCTCAACTGAATAAAGAACAAGATAATGACGTAAAGCTAATCATATTAAGACAAATTGATTAAGCCAAGAATGTTGCGAAAGTGAGAAAACTTAGTCTCGGGTAATGGCTTTGTGAAAATATCTGCTGCTTGTTGTTCAGTTGGTACATATTCCAGTCTGATTGCTTTTTTAGAGCATGATCTCTGATGAAGTGATGTCTGACATCAATGTGCTTGGTCCTTGAGTGATGAACTAGATTGTATGTGATTGCAATTGTGCTTGTGTTATCACAAAAAATTGGTGAATCTTTTGCAACGAGTCCATAGTCTTTCAGTTGTTGTCGAATCCAGAGCAGTTGGGCATAGCAGCTTCCAGCAGCAAGATATTATGCTTCAGTTGTGGAGGTTTCTATGGATTTTTGCTTCTTGTTGAACCATGAAATCAGTCTGTCTCCTAGAAACTGACATGATCCACTGGTTCTTTTACGATCTAGCTTACATCCTGCATAATCTGCATCTGAATATCCAACTAAATAGAAAGAAGAATCCTTAGCATACCATAAGCCCACATTTTGTGTGCCTTTAAGATATTTTAAAATGCGTTTGCCAGCTGCAAAATGCGATTGCCTAGGATCTGACTGAAATTGATATTCTCCCTTGATCATTGTCTAGTTTTATTGATGAACTCGTGGGAGTACTTGCAGCTGAACATGTTTCTATGCCAAATTTCTTAAGCAATTCCTTCGTATATTTTGTCTGACTGATAAAAGTACCAGTTTCCAGTTGTTTTATCTGCAAAACAAGGAAAAATGTCAGTTCACCCATCATACTCATCTCGAATTTTTCCTGCACTAACTTGGCAAAGTTCTCACATAATATGGGGTTAGTTGACCTAAAAATTATATCATCAACATATATTTGCACAAGTAAAATATGATCATTCTTTGAAAATTTGAACAGAGTCTTATCAACTGATCCAACAGTAAAATCATGATAGGTTAGGAATTTTGAAAAAGTTTCATACCAGACTCTTGGAGCTTGTTCAGGACCATATAAGGCTTTGTTCAAATGAAAAACATGATCCGGAAGAGAGTGGTTGACAAAACCTGGTGGTTGTTCAACATAAACTTCTTCCTGCAGCTGACCATTCAGAAATGCACTCTTCACGTCCATCTGGTAAAATTGGAGATTCTTGAAAGATGCATAGGCAAGGAACATTCTAATTGCTTCCAGTATTGAAACAGGTGCATAAGTTTCATCGTAATCTATTACCTCTTCTTGCCTATATCCTTGTGCTACAAGCATAGCTTTGTTGAGCACAACTGAACTATCTTCGTTTAGTTTGTTTCTGTATACTCACTTTATACCTATAATAGTTATAGAAACTGGTCTTGGAACTACGTTCCAGATATTGTTATAAGTAAACTTATTTAACTCTTCTTTCATGGCATTTATCCAGTTAGGATCAACAAGAGTTTCATCAGTTTTCTTAGATTCCAGTTGAGAAAAGAAGGCTGAATGAATAAATAAATTAAACATTTGATTTCGAGTTCTTACCGGATCAGATGGATTACCTATCACCAATTCCGGAGGATGTGATTTTTTCAATCTGTACTCAGTATTTGTTGCGTCCATTTCAGTAACTGTTTCAGTTGGCAACTGAATAGTTTCTTCAGTTTCAGTTGGATCTATATCAGTTGGTAACTGAATATTTTCATTTTGCTCTACCAACTGATTATCAGTGAAAATTTCTTGTTCAACTGATTGATCCAGCACCTCTGGTTCTGATGTTTGAAGGTTATTTCGATTAATGTGATTCTCTTCTTCATTATCATCTTCCAAATTGATATCTATAAAGAGATCAACTAGCTTAACTGGATCAGTTGGCTTATCAGTTAGCACAGATTCATCAAATACAACATGAATAGGTTCTTCTACATTCAAAGTACATTTGTTAAAAACTCTGTAAGCTTTAATAACTGAAGAATAACCAAGAAATATTCCCTCTGCATATTTAGCATCAAAAGCTTTTAAATGATTTTTGCTATTATCAAGAATAAAACATCTGCAACCGAATATTTTGAAATATGAAACCACACTTTTGCGTCCATGCCAGATCTCATATAGTGTTTTCAAATTATTCTTATTAATCATTGATCTGTTCTGAGTATAACAAACAATGTTTACTGCTTCTGCCCAAAACCTTTGAGAAATACTAGAATCAGCAAGCATTGTTCTAGAAGCTTTTTAAGAGTCCGATTTCTTCTCTCAGCTACACCATTTTGTTGAGAAGTTCTTGCTGCTGAGAGCTCATGCTTGATCCCAGTAATTTCTAAAAATAGTGAAAGATTTTGATTGATTAATTCATTTCCTCGATCAGACCTTATTCGATCAATCCCAACTGATTTTTCATTTAAAAGTCTTTTGAAAAGATTAATCAGTTGTGCAGCAATTTGGTCTTTGGATTTGAGAAGAATAACCCAAGTAAATCTTGAATAGTCATCCATTACTACTATAGTGTATTTGATTCCCCCTAAGTTCATGACTGGTGTAGGACCAAAGAGATCCATATGTAGTAGTTCTAAGCATCGAGAAGATGATTTGCAACACTTGTTTTTAAATGAAGAACTTACTTGCTTACCAAACTGACATGCTGAACAAATTTTATCTTTTGAGGCGAACCAGTTACAAGATCATGGTTACTCAGATAAGCAATAGATTTCAAATTTAGGTGGTTCAACCTCTTATGTCACAACCAGTTTTTAGAGGATTTGGATGCTTTGAGACAAACTAGTGCGTAAGGCTGCTCAATCCAACTGACTTTGTAAGTGTTCCCACAACGATTGTCAGATAGGATGACCTCATCAGTTGAGTCTCTAACTGTACATGTGTAAAACCAAACTCTTTGATTGTACTATCGAATCTGAGGTTCCAACTCCTAGATGTCTGCTTTAGACCATGAATAGATCTCTGAAGTTTGCATACCATATGCTCACTTCCGACAGATGTAAACCCTTCAGGTTGAGACATGTAAATCTCTTCCTTAATATCCCCATTAAGAAAGGCTGTCTTGACATCCATCTACCATATCTCATAGTCATACCATGCAGCTATGGCTAGCAAAATCCTTATGGACTTGAACATTGCAACTGGAGAAAAGGTTTCCTCAAAGTCAACTCCTTGTCTTTGAGTATATCTTTTTGCCACCAATCGCGCCTTGAAGGTCAATACCTTCTCATCCGCCCCAAGTTTCCTCTTGTAAATCCATTTACACCCTATGGGAACAATTCCCTCAGGTGGATCCACGAGATTCCACACTTGGTTCGAATGCATGGAATTCATCTCAGATTCCATCGCTTCAAGCCACTTGGATGAATCGGCATCAGATAACGCTTCCTTGAAGGTCCTTGGATCACATCCATGGTTAGGCTCATCATGGCCCTCTTCAAGAAGCAGACCATACCTCATAGGTGGTCTCGAGACTCTCTCGGATCTTCTAGGAGCTTGTATATCCTCTCTTGGCACTTCGGGTGTGGGTTCTACAATTGTGGGTGTCTCTCGAACCTCTTCGAGTTCTATCATCTTCCCTTTTCGATCCAATAGAAATTCCTTTTTCCAAAAAGGTTCCTTTCCTAGAAACAAACACATTTGTTTCTTGGGGACGATAGAAATAATATCCAACTGAATTATTTGGATATCCCACAAAGTAGCATAAAATGGATCGACTATCCAACTTATCTCCCACTACCTGCTTCACATAAGCAGGGCACCCCCATATTCTAAGATAAGAATATCTGGGAGGCTTACCCATCCATATCTCATATGGAGTCTGCCTTTAAATGGACATTTAGTGGAATATCTTTCAATTTTAAGTTATAGAGATCGTTTTCAAGTTCTCCAGTACCAATCAAACATTCATTCTTGTAAATATTGCAAACACGTTTGTCAAATAAACAAGAATATCCATCTTTATCAACATAGAAATTGAAACAATGATATCTGGTACAAACAAAACATCTCTTAAAACTAAACTTAAAATCATTGTTCAAAAGTAAACAAACATCTCCTACGGCCTTGGCAGCAACTCTTGCTCCATTGCCCCTCCTCACGACGGTCTCACCTTCCCTTCGTCTCCTACTTCTTCCCATCACCTGCAACTTATTACAGAGATGTGAGCCACAGCCGGTATCTAATACCCAAGAAGTAGAGTTAATTGAAATGTTTACTTTGATTTAGAACATACCATTTCCAGAACCCTTCTGGGCAAGATATTCCCAGCAGTTACGCTTCCAATGTCCAAACTTCTTGCAGTGATGACATACATCAGCAGTCTTGTCAGCCTTAATTGGTGTGGCTGCCACAACGGGATTCAGAGATTGCCTCATCAAGGGCATGTTCTTCTTGGGACGTTAGAAAGAACACTTCTTTTCCTTCCCATGTGGATCGGTCTTCACACCAGATGAAGAACCCACATAAAGAACCGGCTTTTCTTTCTTGATGGAGGATTCAAAGGTCACAAGCATGTTCACCAACTCCTCAAGGGTCGGCTCCATCTTGTTCATATTGAAATTCCCCACAAAAGGATCAAACGAGCTAGGTAGTGACAAGAGTAACACGTCAGTGGTTAACTCCAAAGGCAACATCAAATCCATGCCAACGAGCTTGTCCACAAGCCCAATCACCTTTAGGCCATGCTCATGGACCGAGGCCCCATCTCGCATGCGCAAAGTGATAAACTCCTTGACGGTCGCATGCCTAGGAGGACGTGTTTGCTCTCCAAAGAGCTCCTTGAGATGCAAATGAATGTCAACAGCACTCTTTGCATCCTCAAAACGCCTCTGAAGCTCATCATTCATAGAAGCCTGCATATAACACTTGTCTTTCAAGTCATGGTCACATCATTCCTTGTAAGTCTGCAATTCCTCAGGAGTGCAGCTAGTCGGAGCCTCAACAGGGGGCGACTCAGTAAGTGTATATGATATCTTTTCCGAATTCAAGACGATTTTCAGGTTTCTTAGCCAAGTGAGGTAATTAGGTCCAGTTAATATATGTTTGTCGAGTATTCCAGATAGCGGATTGCGAATCGAAGACATTGTCAAATTGTACTGAAAAGTAAGAACAGATAAATGTTGATGACTATTTTAAAATATTTGGTAAGATATAAAGTATGAACTTTTACTTTATAAATTTTCGCTCCCACTGTTTTGACATCTTTCACTACCCTGTAGTGAAAACGGGAAACTTCTTTCCTCAGTAGGTACGCAAGGTCCAATTAGCTAATTATGATCCCGAATAATATCAGCCAATCACAATTCCTAAAAGGTAGTTTCCAATTACATCTTCATGCAACCCTCTACGTAAACTTTTGTCTCACGTTTGATTAGGACCCAATAATATGACGTCATTCATCTTTACGTGTCAAGCCTTACCCATCGATGTCGAACCTTAATGGACGGTCGCCATGAGTTCCCTCAATAATATGAGCCGAAATCATGGGAGTTCCACGTAGTTCACATCACCATGTCAATGGATGTCACAGCTTTCCGGCACCCAAGGCCCCCCAATAATATGAGCCGAGCCCCGAGCACGGTAGCGTTCATCATGCACCCATTGTCGATGGAAAACATGGAAATTATAAACAAATTTATAATTCCCCTTTTCGGGCTTGATATTAATTTTGAATCTTATTCAAAATGAAGGTTTTTAATTTTGAAAGGTCTCATCATTAATTTTATTTAAAAGCTCGCCATGTTTGATCGTATGTTTGCCGGATTCATGCAACTTTGTTATTATCATAATAATAACGCACATACTCATTATTTATAACATATCATGCATATATTATAAACAGTAAACAAAACAAGGATGATCAATCGCCCCAACACTAATGGCCCGTGTGAGCTAAACACGGGCCTAGGTCCAATCCTAGGGAAATGCATGGGATGCAAATGCAACTATTACATTAGCTTCCAATATTTACATGTCTTCGATCTTCATAATCATCATGGCCACCATCTTCCAATCTTGATCATCCACTATACTAATATTTACAAATAAATATCAATGGCAAATAGGGATACATCTCATGGGGTGGGAACGGGCCATAAACCAAGCCCACTTTAAATTTGATAATTATTACAATCATTCAACACAAAATATCCTAGCATACACCTAGCAAATTGGGCTTGGGCTTTTGATCATCTTTCATGCATAATATCACATATCATACACCATCAATTAATTATCACAATAATTAATTGATCCAATATTATATATCTTGATCCAATCACTAACCGCCACGATTATAAACTAGATTAACAAAGTATACAAACACCTTTGTCTATTTTCCAATTAATTTATTTATAACCGAATTTCTTGTAAATCACAATTTACTATAAATAATTAAAGTCAAACTTCAATTATTTATTTTATGAGAAAATATTTGCAACTTTTGTAATTTTAAACTTAAGGGCCCAAAAATTATTTTTCACCAAAAACATTGTGGCCCATTTAAATTTGACAAATATGTTAGCCATCCAATGGCCCAACAACATCAAGGCTCATGACACTTTGATAATCCAAAACACTTTTGGAAACCCTAGTCGTCATCGCCGTCGCCGGATTCCGGCCAACATGCCAAAATTTTTATTTTTTTTTATTAAACTTAGGGACTGTTCGGGGCTGCCCTTGCTGCCCGTTTTGGGAAGCCCCTCGGGCAGCCCAAGCTGCCCGAAATGGGCATCAACTTGCTGCCCAAAGTCGTCCCCAATCCGGCCTTGAATTCGTTGCAACAAATTATCTCATGCGGTTAGAAATCGACCTCAATATAATATTATGTATTTTGCTACAAAAATAGTATCCTTAGCTCTGATACCACTTGAAAGGGATTGTTTTAGGTGCCCAAGTGCACAACGGAAGTTTCAAAATTTGTTTTTCATCAAGAAAACCGAGCACCTCATTTCTATAATGTGTAGCAAACACAAAAACACCAAAATGTCATACATAGGGTGTTAAGAAAAATACCTATCAATCTCTTGAGATTGATGTTTGGCTCCAACTAAGTTCTAAACAACTTATCTCTTGAAGGTGTCTATCTACAAGCTTCCTTCTTTCCTTCAAAATTAGGCCCACCACCAACTAGCTAGAACCCTTCTTATTTTGCACTAGAAAAATAAGAAGATTTTTCAAGGAGAAGTGATTTCTTTCCTCAACTATTGAAGAAGAAAATTGAGAGAAAAAGTTGGAGAATATCACTCAAAATTTCGGCCATCATGGTGTAAAAATGGGAGAAAGATGAGTTGTCTTGGTTGTGGGAATAGCTAAAACACTTTTTAGCATCCCAAGCCTTGGAGATTGAAAAAGTAGTCTCCAACCCTTCACCTCCCATGCATGCAATGTTATTTGATTTTTAACAAATAAAAAATCCATGGACTTGATTTAATTATCTCAAACACATTTGAGACCATTTAACATTTACTTGATTTTACTCAAGCCCACTAGTTTAATAATTATTTCAAATTTGCCTCTACAAGGCCCAATGTAATTTAATTAATCCAACACTTGAATTAATTTAATTATTTGGACTCTGCTAGGTCCACTAGTATTTAATTAATTCAACACTTTGAATTAATTTAATTTAGTCCATAATAATGTTTATGAAAATCACAATTTTCAAATACATTACTTGTTTGGCCAACTTTTAATTTAAGAACACTTCCTCAAATTAAAAGTTACATTCTCTCATAGTAGTCATACTTCTATTTTTCCTTACGCCTATAAACTCTTTTATAAGCCGTTCAACACATTGAACTATTTTACTTCTCAACGGGATCTAGAAAGCTAGTACTTGTGTGGCCCTCAATGGTTCATTGATACAACTAGCTGTGGGTTCACATCTCCATGTGATTGGGACTAAACATGTCCTTATTTGAGCATACCCCAATTGCTCTATTCTTACTTATCAACTCCTTGATAACAAGAACTTCAGAACTCAAGTCTGATAGTACCCAACCAATCATGTTAAATGCCTAGCAGCATCGCTTACATGATTCCCTAGGTATCAAATGATAGTGCCTGTAAGAACCATTCAATTATGGTTAGCGTACAATACGGTCCCTTCAACTCATATATCCCGACCGATTCGACAACCATTGGTATATCGAGAGTTGTCAATGAATCGATACTATGTGTCATGTAGTAGTTGCATCGATGGTGTAATCTATGAAACCCCTTTCATAATTACCACCATATTCTGATCAGAGATTTCATACTACATACACATAGGATATCCATACCCGAAGGTAAGCGGTGAATCCCCGACTACAATGCATCGACTCCTATATGTTTCGCCAAAACACCCAACCTTGCCACCTGATGACCCCATGAGAGTCGGTAAACAAGTCAAAGTGTAATGCTAGCACATAGAGTCTCAATGTTGTCCCGGGTCATAAGGACTAATGGTGTACAACCATAAACTAGGACGTTTCCACTCGATAAGTGAGAACCACTTGGAAAGTCCTTTATGGAGGGTTGTTCAGTGCACTCTACAAGGAGCACCTATCTGCATGCTCGGACATCACAATGTCCCCTACCAATGAAACATGGTACTCACATCGCAGATACTAGTCTCGAACTCGAGCGGCCTATATCCTTCTTAGCGGCGGCTGAATCGACTAAGAACTGTTTAGAATATACAGTATTCCAAATATGAGTTTCATGATACTCATCATATGAGCATCTCATATTCTTTCTACTATTTGTATATTCAAGGGCTTTATCTATGCAACTAGCATGGGTATATAGATAAAGATGTGCCAAAATAATAATTTTAAATATTATTAAAATAAAGATTGCTTATACATAGAGTTTCATTGTGAACACTCGGCCAACACTCGGCTCGACGGGCACCTACTCTAACACTCACATCGCAGATACTAGTCTCGAACTCGAGCGGCCTGTATCCTTCTTAGCGGCGGCTGAATCGACTAAGAACTGTTTAGAATATACAGTATTCCAAATATGAGTTTCATGATACTCATCATATGAGCATCTCATATTCTTTCTACTATTTGTATATTCAAGAGATTTATCTATGCAACTAGCATGGGTATACAGATAAAGATGTGCCAAAATAATGATTTCAAATATTATTAAAATAAAGATTGCTTATACATAGAGTTTCATTGTGAACACTTGGCCAACACTTGGCTTGACGGGCACCTACTCTAACAATATGGTGTTTCTCGGCTTGTGTGTGCTTGGTGTGTAGTGTGCAGATGAACCAATATGAATTTTAGCTTTGTTCAACTGGTTGTTCAGCCGATATCTTTTCTGAACTTACTTTTTGTTATAGTAATTTGAGTAGCCATTAAAATAGTTTAGGTATTTATTCCTGAACATTTTTGGTGACTGACTTGGTGGGTCAGTTGAAATTTTTGGGCCATAACCAATACTATACCTTCTAACCTTGTTATGATTTTCGATAGGCTATACTACTGGTTTACTTAGCTCTGGCTGTTCTTGCACCACAACTGATTTTACAAAGTTAATATATTTCCATTTGCTCATGTTTAGCTTTGGCTGAGTATCACTAGTGGAAGTTTCATCTTGGTTGCTGAACCCTAAACAAGTTTTATCAGTAACTGATTTTTTTCTTATCTTGTATTTCAGCTAAAGCAACAGATGATTTATTCCATGCTTTAATAAGATCAGTTTGCTTTGAATTTTCAAGCATCAACTGCTGAATCACTTATTGATTCTTGCTTCTTTTAGCATTTAGCTCAGCAATCTCCCGTTTAAGACTCAACAAATCAAATGGTTCATCAGTTTCAGTTTTATTCTTTGGTATCAGTTTGCTTTACTCTGGCTTCCTCAAAAGACAAGGCAAGCTTGTGATACTCATTAACCATGTCATGAAGTGTAGAAATGAGTTCATCTTATGTGAAATCAGTTGAGCTAAAGTTGAATACATGTTGACTATTTGACTCCAGTTCTGTGTCATCAGCCATCAGACACTAGACCTCTTCAACATCATCACTGGAGTAGCTCAAGATCTCAGGTTCTGAATCATCACTATCAGATTCTGCCCATTTGGACTTGCTTTCATCAGCTAGAAGCATCTCATGCTTCTTTCTGTAAGATTTCTTGTCATCCTTAGATATTCTTTTGTGCTCATAGGGTTTCTTTCCCTTTTCAGTTGAGCCTCGACTGTCGTTCTTTGGATTGGAACAGTCAGCAATGAAATGACCAGTTTTGCCACAGTTGTAGCAAGCATTAGGTTCTTCTTTGGAAGGATTTTTCTGATATTGTCTTTGGAATTTTCCTTGACTTCTTCTAATAAATCTTACAAATTTTTCACAAATAATGACACAACGTTATTACTTAACTGATCAACTGATTTTTCCATAGAACCAGTTGGTTCTAATCTAACAGCAGTTAGTGCAGTTGTAGCAGCTGGTGTAGAAGGTTCACCTTCTCTAGTCTGTAATTCAAACTCGTACACCTTTAGATCTGCGAATAGGTCGTGAAGTTCGACCTTGTTCAGATCCTTTGATTCTCGCATTGAATGGTCTTAACATCTCATTCTTTGGGAAGACCTCTGGCTACTTTCAATGCAATCTCTTTATTTGAATACACCTTTCCAAGTGCATTCAGTTCGTTTATTATTCCACTGATTTTCTCATCATAGTATGTATGGATTCTTCAATCTTCATCTTGATATTATCAAATTTTTGAACGGCAACTGATATTTTATACTCCTTAGTTTGCTCGTTGCCTTTGCATAACTGAATCAGTTTTTCCTAGATTTCCTTAGCAGTTCTGCACATCTTTATTTTGCTGAAAGTGACTTTATCCAGCGTTTTGTATAAGATATCTTTTGCCACGTTTTCCAAGTTGGCTTTTCTTTTGTCTTCAGCTGTCCATTCTTCTCGAGGTTTTTTAACGCGATGTGGTGCCCCATCAGATATGGCAACAACAGTGTTTGCCTTCAATATTTTCATGGGTCCATCTGTAATAACGTACTACATGTCATCGTCTTGTGCAGCTAGATGAGCCTACATTTTGATTTTCCAATCATCGAAATCTTCTCTGGAGAAAATTGGAATTTTGTTGAATGAAGACAAGGTAATCAGTTTGTATAGAAATATTCAGAGATAAGATTCAACTGCTCTGATACCACTTGATAAGATGGGTTAGGGAATGAAAGAGTGTTTAGAAAGGGGGGTTGAATAAACACTAACAATTATCACAACCTTTTTTAAACAAATGAGTCAGTTCGATGAAAAACTGAAGCTCGGAAATCTTATCAGTCGGTATCAATCAGTTAACAATAATAGTGCGAAAATAAACTGACTGATAGATAGAATAAAACTTAGATAAGAATACAAGATTTTAAGGATGTTCGGAGATTTTAAACACTCCTACGTCATCCCTTCTATCACAAGGATAAGATATTTACTAAAAGACTTTGATCAATACAAACAGTTGTACAGACCCACTTCAGTCTTAGACTTAACAATGTCAAACTGAAACTCTTAGTTCCAATACGATTTACAGTATTTAGCTTAACTGAAATATCTTAGCACGACTGATTACAATAATATCAGTTTATGCTTGTAAGCTCGAAGTATAGCCTTGAATGCTATGAATGTATGCAATATGCGTGAGCTATGAAGTTTGCAAAGATTTCAGCTGAGAATCTAGAGTTAATTGTTCGGAGTTTTTAAGATCGGATAGACTCTCTAAGCTGCTCATTCTCTGCTATTTATAGGCTTTGCCTCCAACGGTAATATTGAATGCGATTTGAAACTTCTATCCGTTGTTTGCCACGATAACGTTTATCTGACAGTCGTACACTGTAGCATTTCTGAAATGCTGTATTCCTGCTTTTCTTTGTACAATCTGTCGGTGGTTGAGATATGTCCTTTTCACTGATGATGTGTTCAGCTAAAAGATCAGCTGATAAGTCATAGCTGATAAGCTCAAAACTTATATAGCAACTGATCAGTCAGTTGTTTGCGTAGTTCAGTTAGCTGGTTCAGTTGCTTTCGATTATCTTTGCATTAATCTTCAGATACTGGCAACCGATAGTTTGCATATATTAGATCAGTTACTGTCAGTCTTCTTGATCAGTTAGTTAAATCTATTAAATGCTCAGTTTGTCAAACTTCCAAATTTAGTTTCCAACACGTACTGTACGCTAACCATGACTAAAAGTTTTTGTAGGCGCTATCAATGATACCTAAGGGATCATGGGGCGATGCTACTAGACGCTCTTACCATGATCCGATGGTGCAATCAAAAATGAGTTTTGACATTTTTGATCAAGGAGTTGATGAAAACAATGAGGTTAACTAGGGTAAACAAGAATAAAAATAAATGTTATTCTGAATCACATGGAGATGTGAACCCACGGCTAGCTGTATCCCTGAACCATTGAGGGTCACACAAGTATCGGATTATGTGTTTTCGTTCAGAAAGTCAAAGTTCGAGGAGTTGAAATTTGACGACTATAGTTTGATGGAGATAAAAAATGAAGTTTTTAAAGGAGTTTATGAGCCGATTCCATAGGATGGAAGTTAGCATGATTGCTAATTAAGGAATGAGAGTGAAACTGCATGTTTTGTGAAGGAGTTCACTAAAACTGGCAGCTGCCCAATATGGTAAATGAAAATTTTGATATTCGAAATTTTCATTTTTCATTATATGAAAAACATTTGTATCTTTGACACATAGGCACTCTCGGATCGTCGATCAGGGTTATAATGAGTAACTCATTTATTTAGTTAAATTAGAATTTACTGATTAAATTATTGTACTAGTAGTAGTGACTACCAACATGTACAAATTCCCATATATGTTCTAGAGGAGTCTAGAATTTAATTATCCTATGAGTTAATTATATAAATTAAATAATGGTTATATATTGATCATAAATATATTATATATTAATAATATGAGAATTTAAATATAATGAAATATCCTTCTCAATTGCAATCTCAACTCTTGACCACCATAAAGGGATTGGAAGAAAATTTGGCAAAAAGGAGCAAATTAGATTTGCATAATTATGGATTAAGAATACATAATATTGATTAAGAATCAATAAGCACAAAGATTAACAAAAATCTTCCCATCTTTTAAAACCATATTCACGGTCAAGTTAAAAAAATGGAAGCAAAATATTTCATATAATCAATTTTCGATTATTGACTTAATTACCTCCAATAAACATTGATTAAGAATCAATAAATCCTTCCCACCTAAAAAAAGATGGGCTCTTGGCCAATATACACAAGGTTGGGAAAATTTCGGCCATGTGATTTTCTTCCACCGCCGCACCACTTCGTCTCCAGATTTTGGAAATTCGGAGGCCACAGTGTCAACGCATAAATCGTTTAGATTTCCTACTGCAAACCAAGCGAGGAAGACAGTCTTCGATCGTTGACCTAATTAGGCGATCAAAGGAGAAGAGCGTTCGTAGGAATATACAAGAAGGAGTATATCTGCCTAAACACCGGAATAGTTTGGAGCTCAGCGTTGATAACGCAAATACATAATTATAAACGCCCTATGAATGGCTCTAAACACACGACGCCCAAGTAAAATTTTTTAAACTAGATGCAAGAACACGATACACTAACAGCTGACTCTCAACAATATGTTGTACGTGCAAGAAGTTCACAAGAATTATTGTCCAGGTTGGGTCTCTTTTTAACAAGCATGAGTTTCTTATTATTTTTCAGTCAGACAAGATTGTCTTGTCAAATAAATGAAATGTTGTCGAAAATAAATTTATATGTAATGATCTGTTTAAGCCAATATAATGTTTATTTTACCAAAGATGAATAAATCTAATGTTTATGATTACTTTTTGAATCTTCCAATTTGTGGACTAAGACATGTTAATTTGATACAATTTGTAAATTAATTGATTTAAAAAATATGCCAACATTTTATATTGATAAAAAAAATATATGTGAAACTTGTGTTGTGACATAATTGACAAGATTATCTTTTTCGAACTAATGAAAAAAGAGTGAACGTTTTGATTTAAACTAATATATATGCAATATAAAAGGAATACAAACACTTGAAATAAATAATTGATTAATTTGTTGACATTAAGGGTCGTATTTTTGTATCATAGGTAGAAGCATGTTTGCTAAAAATAGAAATGAATAAATAACAGACAGCTTAGGAATAGAAAGTAGAAAACTATGTATTCTGTGAGGTCCAAAATTAAGATGACGCAATCCAACTGCATGCAAATCTAGGGAATAAGGAAAATAGCTTATTAATTGATTTTAATTGTTAAATTTATTATGTTGATATGTTTATATGATTTTATAATAGTTTTCTAATTGAATGCATTAAAATGTATTTTTGAAGGTCATTCGAGTTGCGATCGAGAAACGGAGACCCATGGCTGAAAAACGAAAAATATTTTTACTAAATAATAGTTTTTTATTATTTAAAATAAGGTTGATGCTTTTTGTTATTTTTGAAATAAAAAATTTTGAGATGATTTTATACGACAAGACGTAAAATTTATCGGTATTCGATTTTCAACAAAAATACGAACGTTTTGACAATTCGGCTAATAATTTAACAAATTTTCCTAAACAAAATAATTTTTAAATTCACAATTGGGCTTATTAGACCTAGTATAGCTTGTTAATGGGCCAAGCTTGCACACTTATTATTTTAGAAAAATAAAATCCCAAACCCTGCCCCATCTTTTTTAAAGTCCACGCCCCACACCCTAAATTGTTACACAAAACTCCTTGCACCTCAAAACACACGACACACACTTAGTTTGCAAGGAAAGCTTCGAATTTTCAAGGATATTCTGCCAAGGTTTTCTCATCGCCGTTCTTCGCATCGTTAACGGAGTTTCGTTCGTTATACACGTAAAAGCACGCCATAATTCTTCTTTTTCTCATCTGTCACACCCTAATAAGTATTTGATTATGATTTGCATGAAAAAAAGTATCCCTTTTATTTATTTTCATTTTTATGCAAATCATGGGTTTTTTAAGCATGTTTTTTTATCCAAAACTTGAGGAATACTTGCGTGAAGGGGCTTCCATGATTATAGAATGTTTATGGGTTGTTTATACACAAGTCATAGGATGCACTTAATATGATGCACACGAGATACGAACAAGCTGGAACCAAGTTGGTGTGCTTTTATGTCAAGCTTCGGTTTTAAGGAGAACCATGGTGCATGGCTCGGCTTGGGTGCGACAAGGGCTGGGCTGGGTCATGGTTAGGTCAGGAGAGGAGTCCTAGCCATGCTAGGACTCGAGCACAGTTGTAAGGCAGAGATTATTTAATTGACGAATTGATGCGATCATGGATGGCTAAGCTCCGAGGAAGGCGTGGGAAAGCATGGGAGTGTGGAGGCCAGAAGACATCATGTACATGCGCGGAGACGAGGCGCGCATATGCGCGAGAGGATGAATGTGGAGGCAGAAGACTTCGCGCATATGCGCGAGACGAGACGCGCATATGCGCAAGCATGTGAAAGTTGGTCCAGAAGATGTCGCGCACATGCGGGAGACGAGGCGCGCATATGCTCGAGCAGGTGAATTTCCAAGCGCCGACACAGAGAGTCTCGCGCACATGCACCTTTATTGGGCACACATATGCACGAGAAGTATTAAATGAAAAAAAATGACACATGTCTTGCCAAAAACTGAGACCCTCCATGCTTGGACATCATCAAGCTTCTTCCTATCTTAGAATGTTGATTTATTAAAATCCTGCCATCCGATTTTCGATCCGAGCATAGTTTCGTGCTTCTCTTGTCAAGAGCTTCGAAGGGATGTAAGATTTCTTATTTTCCTGCATGATTCAAAAATTTGGTGTTGGAGAAATCATGATTTGATTGATATTATGTGTTATTGAGATTATGGTAAGCATATAATTGAAACCGGATCGAAGAACGGATTTGAAACCGGATCGAAGAACGGACAACGTATGCAATTTTTATTATTTACCAGCCTATGTTTGAATGAGGTTGTGCAGATTTTTGAGTTGTGGTTGATATTTATTGATTGTTATGAGTCGTGATATTCATCTATCGTTGTTTGAGTTGCCGGGTATCTCGAAATTGTGTCGTTATGCCGTCGAAATGTAATTAGATAGAGATTGATCATGCCATGTCTTGATTTGAGTTGTATATTGATGTTGTGACTCACAAAAATGTCATTCCAGAGTTGGTATTGAAGGCTTCGAACTCTAGAATTCAACTTCGAAACCGATAGAGGAACGAGCAAAGCAAGATTGGGATTGGTTGCGTCAAATCAAAAACTGAGAAAAAAAAAGTATAAATCAATGTTAAACCGGGATAGATAACTCGAGTAAGATATAACTTGAGTTCCCAAAACCACATACAAAATTGTTATTGCTTTGATGTGTTTGAAATTCTTGAGATTAATATGCTTAGTCTATTGAGTTATAGCAAATCATGTATTATGAGATAGACACCTTTGATGAGTCTTTGGTAGAGATGCTAAGTCACTAGACGTTTGGTCTATATCGATGCGCTTAGGAGAAGATCGACTCCTATTGTAGACACTCGATATAGTTTACCGAAGTCCGGGAATAGGGACGTACCACCACCTCGAATGGGAGAGTAGGTGGGAGACTTGTTACATTCTTATTCAAACCGTTGTCCCTAGATAAGAGTCGAGTCAAAGATTAAGAGTTAAAGAGTTTGATTTAAAAATTTGTATCGATTTATGTTTTCTTAGACTATGATACAGGTTGTTTAACAAAGGGTTTATGCTTGTGTATATGCTTGTATGAAATGCATGTATCCATTGTTTATACTAGGAAATATATTTCTCACCGGAGTTATCCGGCTTTTGCTGTGTTTGTATGTGTGCTTGACAACAGGTGTGTTTGTATGTGTGCATGACAACAGATGAGACAGGATCAGGGTCGAGAAGAGGATGAAAGATCGAGATTAGAGTGGTGATCCGGGCTTAGACATAGATCTAGTTGTTCACCATTTGCTATGTGTTTGATAAACACTAGTTGTTATTACTTTATTTGAATAAGTTGTGTACCTTTGATCATGTTGTAGACATTGAACTTGATCTTGTAAATTGAATAAGAATGAGCATAACTTGTTTTGGTAGTTTCGACACTTGTTTATGAAGTGTGTATGAAGTGCTCGATTTTAAAAAAAAATTTCGATCTAGTTTATTTAATTGATTTTTTTAATCTCAATGATGAATTGATGAAAATGAGTTAGCGTCCGGGTCCCCACAACAGGTGGTATCAGAGCTGTATGTTCCTTATACTGAAATAGAAGCGAGTGAGCGAGGTACATTGAGTTTTCCTTCTTGCTTCTGTGATACTAGCATGTGATTTATTGTAATGTTGGTATGTATATTTTATATGCTAGTATGACAGCATGTTTTACTATTTTACAAAGTACATGTTTACCTGATTATCTTATTTGAGTGGGAACGTGTATTATTGGAGAATGAATCAGAGCCGAGTCTTGATCAGAAGTATGATGATCAGAGGAGGACTGAAAAAGATTTGCTAGATTTGATTACTAACCATTTTGATAATCAGATATGCCTCCTCGAAGAGCCCCAGAACAGGGTAGTACATCAAATAATCCGATGGATGTTACAGCGACGCCCATGGAAACACTGTTAAAGAGATTTCAGTCATTCAAACCACCGACTTTGAAAGGCACTGAGACGTCTATTGACTGCGAGAGCTGGCTTGATGTTATTGAGATTTTGTTTGATTCACTTGACTATACTGATGAGCGTAGAGTCAGACTGATTAAGCACCAGTTACATGAGGTTGCGAAGAGTTGGTGGCTCACAACCAAGAGAGCTTTGGAGCATCGAGGTACGGTGATTACTTGGAAGATATTTAAAGCCGAATTTTATCAACGATTTTTCCCAGTATCGTACAGAAAGGACAAGGGTGTAGATTTTTCTAACCTGAAACAGGGTCATTTGAATATTGAAGAATACGTGGCCAAATTCTCTACCTTGCTACGTTTTGCTCCTCATGTTGCTGATAATGATGAAGCCGTGGCTGATCAGTTCATCAATGAGTTGAATCCTGATATTTTTACACTATTAAATACGAAACGACCAAATAATTTTGCTGATGCCTTAAACAGAGCAAAAAGAGCTGAAGCGGGCTTGATCAAGCAGCGAGGAACTTCGTATGTTGCTCAAACACAGACACAACAACAACCTCCAGCCCAGTTCCACCAACCACCTCCCAGATTTGATATTGGTAGTAGCAGCAGCGGGAAGAAGGATAATCGGAAAGCCCGAGGGAAACAGTTAAGAAATCTGGAAGTAGTTCATCTAGCTCCAATGGCTCACGACAGACTGGTTCTGGCCAGAATTATACAGGAGTTTATTGCAGAACATGTGGAGGAAGACATCTAACAGAGCAATGTCGAGGAATGTTTGGTAGTTGCAACATCTGTCGACAGCCAGGACACTTTGCCAAAGTCTGTCCACAGCAAAGTTCTCAACGATCCCAGGGAGCAGGATCATCTGGATCAGTGGCTCAGGCTGATAGACGACCCTCTTCTGTTCACTCTTTCCAGCCACCACCTACCTAGTCACAGCTGAGGCAAGGAGGAAGCCAGACTGTTAGCCCGCCTCCGAGACAGCAGGCCCGAGTGTTTGCCCTAACCGAGGAACAGGCCCAGGAAGCACCTGATAATGTGGTTGCATGTAACTGTTCTCTTTGTGGTTATCTTGCTTATGTGTTGATAGATACTGGTGCATATCATACTTTTATTTTCGAGCGATTTGCATTGATGCATGCTTTGCCTGTTGAGTCTTTATCTGCTGTAGTATCTGTCTCTTCTCCTTTTGGGAGAGATCTTATATCAGTGAATTATGTTAGACATTGTATGCTGCAGTATGACGGTAATGAGATAGAGTTAGATTGTATTGTACTCGGTTTGTTTGATTTTAATTGCATTATTGGTATTGATATGCTGACCAAGTACTGAGCTACCGTAGACTGTTTTCAGAAAATTGTAAGATTCAGGACTGAGATGGCTGATGAATGGAAATTTTACGGTAAGGGTTCCAGAGCTCAAATTCCTTTAGTATCTGCTTTGTCTATGACTCGATTATTGCAGTAGGGAGCAGAGGGATTCCTTGATTATTTGGTAGATGCACTGAAGTCGAGCCCTTCATTGGCAGATTTTCCAGTGGTATGTGAGTTTGCTAATGTCTTCCCAAATGAGATTCCGGGTTTGCCTCCAGTCCGAGAAATAAACTTCAACATTGAACTGATACCAGGTACAGTACCTATTTCTAAAGCTCCATACAGAATGGCACCAGTTGAACTGAAAGAATTGAAAGATTAGCTAGAGGATTTACTAGCCAAGGGTTACATCAGACCGAGTGTTTCTCCTTGAGCGCTCCAGTACTGTTTGTCAGAAAGAAAGACGGTTCAATGAGACTCTGCATTGACTATCGGCAATTGAACAAAGCTACGATAAAGAATAGATACCCTTCGCCTCGTATTGATGACCTATTTGATCAGTTGCAGGGTTCTTCTGTTTATTCCAAGATCGATCTGAGATCTGGATATCATCAGTTGAGAGTCAGAGATTCTGATATATCAAAGATAGCTTTAAGAACCAGGTATGGCCACTATGAGTTTATAGTCATGCTGTTTGGTTTAACGAATGCTCCAGCTGTATTTATGGGTTTGATGAACCGTATATTTCAGAAATATCTTGATGACTTTGTGATTATCTTTATTGACGATATTCTGATTTATTCAAAGAATCTGATTGATTATGTTGAGCAATTGAGAATTTTATTGAAACTCTGAGAGCTGAGAAACTGTATGCAAAGGTATCGAAATGTGATTTTTGGCTGAAAGAAGTTGTATTTCTGAGGCACATTATATCGAGAGATGGTATTTCTCTTGATCCTAGCAAAGTTGAGGCTGTTATCAATGGTCCTAGACCGACATCAGTGCCAGAGATACGCAATTTTATGGGTTTAGCAGGCTATTATCGTCGACTCATCAAAGATTTTTCTAGTATTGCTAAACCGATTACTCAGCTGACCCAGAAGAATGCCCCCTTTTGTTTGGTCAGAGGCGTGTGAATCCAGTTTCCTGGAGTTGAAAAAGAGATTAACCAGTGCTCTGGTGTTGACTACTCCGTCAGGTACTGGTGATTTTGTTGTTTATTGTGATGCTTCTCACAGGGGACAAGGTTGTGTTTTAATGCAACGAGGACATGTTATTGCTTATGCCTCGAGACAATTAAAACCACATGAGACGCGCTATCCGATTCATGATCTTGAATTAGCTTCCATCATTTTTGCTTTGCAAAACTGGTGACACTATCTATATGGTCAGAAGTTTGAAATTTATTCTGATCACAAAAGCTTGAAATATCTATTTTAACAGTCTGAACTGAATATGAGGCAACTTAGATGGCTTGATTTGCTGAAAGATTTTGATTGTGAAATCAAATACTACCCGGAGAAATCAAATGCAGCAGCTGATGCTGAAGATTGCTGTCTTTCTGGATTAATATTTGAGACAGATTGTAAACCTCTGAGACTTTGCACCATTCAAGTTGAACCAGAACTGATTTTAAGAATCAAATAAACACAGAAAGTTGATCAGAATATTCAGAATTCGATTGCGATGGTCAGATCAGGGCATCAATCAGAATATCAGGTTCGTGATATTGTGTTATATATGAATAATCGTCTTGTTGTGCCAGATGTTTCAGACTTGAGACAACAGATTTTGACAGAGGCACACTGTAGTCGTTTTAGTATTCATCCTGGTGGCAGAAAGATGTATAATGATCTGATGAAATAGTTTTGGTGGAAACAGATGAAATCAGATATCACCGATTTTGTATTCAGATGTTTGAATTGCCAACAGGTGAAAGCTGAAAAGAAGAAACCAGGAGGTCTACTGCATAGTTTATCTATTCCAGAATGGAAATGGGATCAAATTTCCATGGATTTTGTTACAAAGCTACAAAGATCTTCCCGAGGTTGTAATGTCATTTGGGTCGTTATTGACAGATTAGCCAAATCAGCGTGTTTCATTCCATACCAAATGACGTACAGACACGATCAGATGGCAGAAATTTATGTCAGAGAAGTGGTTAGATTGCATGGCGTGCCAAAGTCCCCCGTATCAGATCGTGACCCTCGATTTACTTCTCACTTTTGGCGCAGTTTGCAACAAGCTCTACATACAAAATTTCACCTGAGTACTGCATATCATCCTCAGATAGACGGACAATCAGAAAGTACTATCCAGACATTGGAAGATATGCTTAGAGCTGTAGTGCCAGATTTTTGTACTAATTGGCAAGATTCCGTACCACTTTGTGAATTCTCATACAACAACAGATATCAGATGAGTATATAGAGATGGCACCGTTTAAAGCATTGTATGGCAAGAAGTGCAGATCTCCTCTCTACTCGGATGATATCTCAGAGGTACCTGAATTTGGGCCTGACATGATTCGAGATATGACTGAAAAAGTAAAGCTGATTCATCAAAGAATGAAGACAGCTCAGGATAGATAGGCCAAATATGCAAATATTCAACGTCGACCTTTAGAATTTGAGCAAGGAGACAGAGTATTTTTGAAGATTTCTCCTTTCAGAGGCGTTGTCAGATTTGGAAAGCTTGGGAAGTTGTCTCCACGTTATATCGGTCCGTATGAGATTCTTGAGAATATCGGTAATCGTGCGTATCGACTCGCTCTTCCTCTGTCTCTATCTGGAATACATGACGTCTTTCATGTATCTATGCTGCGGAAAAATCTTCCTGATGCTTCTCATGTTCTTTAGCCTAATGAGGCCGAACTCGATGAAACTCTGAGTTATTGTGAAAAACCACTTCAGATTCTCGACCGTAAAGAAAAGCAGCTAAGAACGAAGACTATTCTGCTTGTAAAAGTTCAGTGGAGTTGTCATGGAATTGAAGAAGCTACCTAGGAGATTGAATCAGACATGAGACAGAAATTTCCTGAATTGTTGCAATGATATGAGTTTCTTAATTAGCTTCTGATATATTTCTTATCTTTTGTGATTTGATTGTCGGTGATTTCGAGGACGAAATCATGTCTCAGAGGAGGAGAAGTGTAAGGCTGAGATTATTTAATTGACGAATTGATGCGATCATGGAAGGCTAAGCTCCGAGAAAGGCATCGGAGTGTGGAGGCTAGAAGACCTCGCGCACATGCACGGAGACGAGGCACGCATATGCGCGAGAGGATGAATGTGGAGGCAGAAGAACTCGTGCATATGCGCGAGACGAGGCGCGCATATACGCGAGCAGGTGAAAGTTGGTCCAGAAGATGTCGCGCACATGTGCTAGACGAGGCGCGCATATGCGCGAGCAGGTGAATTTCCCAGCGCCGAGACAGAGAGTCTCACGCACATGCACGAGTATTGGGCGCGCATATGCGCGAGAAGTGTTGAATGAAAAAAAAATGACCCATGACTTGCCATGCATATTAACATGTAACAACTTCATTCCATTCAGAATTTCATTGAAGAAACCCAGACCCTCCATGCTTGGACATCCTCAAGCTTCTTCCTATCTTAGAATGTTGATTTTTAAAAATCTGGCCATCCGATTTTCAATCCGAGCATAGTTCCGTGCTTCTCTCGTCAAGAGCTTCCAAGGAATGTAAGTTTTCTTATTTTCCAGCATGGTTCAAAAATTTGGTGTTGGAGAAATCATGATTTGATTGATATTATGTGTTCTTCAGATTATGGTAAGCATATAATCAAAACCGGATCGAAGAACAGACAACGTATGCAATTGTTAATATTTTCCAGCCTATGTTTGAATGAGGTTGTGTAGATTTTGGAGTTGTGGTTGATATTTATTGATGGTTATGAGTCGTGATATTCATCTATTGTTGTTTTAGTTGCCGGGTATCTAGAAATTGTGCCGTTGTGCCGTTATGCCATCGAAATGTAATTAGATTGAGATTGAGCATGACATGTCTTGATTTGAGTTGTATATTGATGTTGTGCCTCTCAAAAATGTCATTCCAGAGTTGGTATTGAAGGCTTCGAACTCGAGAATTCAACTTCGAAACCGATAGAGGAACGAGCAAAGCAAGATTGAGATTGGTTGCGTCAAACCAAAAACCGAGAAAAAAAGGTATAAATCAATGTTAAACCGGGATATATAACTTGAGTAAGATATAATTTGGTTCCCAAAACCACATACGAAATTGTTATTGCTTTGATGTGTTTGAAATTCTTAAGATTAATATGCTTAGTCTATTGAGTTATAGCTGTTGGATCCCGGTTTTCTACGCGCCCAAACACATAGGAAGTTTTAAAATTTTTATTTTATTTTGACAATCAAAATATAGATGTTTTATGCACTCGTATGGTTTTATAAATAAATATTCATCGGATGTTAAAGAATTATACCTTTGGTGAATAATTTCACTTGGCTCCAACTAATTCGGTATAGATGGATCTAGTTCTTGATGAATCCTTACGAACTTTCTTCAAGAACTCTTTTCTTTATTCTTCTAATCAGGTCCACGACTAGATGATTTGTTCCTCTTCTAATTTGCACTAGAAAAATTAGAAGAAGTTTTGCGTAGAGATTGGAGTTTGAGAGACGGCTCAAACTTTTCCCCAAAGAGAAGTGGCCGAAATATTGAGTGTTATGGGAGAAGGAATTTCGAAAATTCCAATGTCATGGAGGCTAAGGTTTTTTTTTTTTCCAAAATTGTGAATGAATTATTTTTAACCTTAAGCCTAATACACATATATATAAGTTTAAAGCCCATTAATAAAATTAAATACTTAATGGGCCTAATCAATTAATTATTCCAGTCCAACTAGTTTAATTAATTAATTAATACTTTAAAGTCAAATTAAGAACCTTAATAATATGTATGTTGGTCTTGTACTCCTACAAACCCATTATACATATACCCAATACATTTAAATTAAAATTCCTTATATATTCAACATTTGAATTTAATATTTAAATTATAAATTCAACTTCTTGAATTTATCACCTCCAAAATTTAATATTTAATAAACTCAACTTTTGAGTTTAGTAAATTAAATTCTCAAATTTTATAAATTCAACTCCTTGAATTTATTTTCTCCAAATTTCATAAATTCAACTTCTTGAATTTACTATCTCATAAATTCAACTCCTTGAATTTATTTTCTCAAAATTTATTTATCATAAATTCAACTCCTTGAATTTACTATATCATAATATAAATTCAACTCCTTGAATTTATTCTCTCAACGGGAACAAACGATCCAGTGCTTGCGTGACCCTCAATGGTTCAAGGATACAGCTAGCCATGGGTTCACAACTTCTTGTGATTCAGAATAACATTTATTCTTATTCGGGCTTACCCTAGTTAGCCCCATTCTTTTCATCAACACCTTGATCAAGAATGTCAGAACTCATTTCTGATTGCACCCATCGAATCATAGTAGGAGCGTCTAGTAGTATCGCCACATGATCCCTTAAGTATCACTGATAGTGCCTACAAGAACCAGTCGATTATGATTAACGTACAGCACGGTCCCTTCATCTCATATATCACGATCGAATCTGCAACCATTGGTTCATCAAGGGTTGCATATTAATTCGATAATTATGTGACACATATAATAGTGACCTCACGTGTACTATTTTGAAAACTCATTCTCCAATGTACATCTCATACTCTCGCTAGAGATTCCATGCACTATTATTACTTCAGATCACATAGGATATCCACTCCCATAGGTGAGCGGTGAATTCCCGACTACAATGCACTGGCTCCTATATGTGTCGCAACTGTACCCAACCTCGCCACCTGATGACTCTCCTGGAGCCGGTAAACAAGTCAAAGAATAGCCCTAGCATATAGAGCCAAAGTGTTGTCCACGGTCGTAAGGACTAATGGTGTACAATCATAACCACGGACTTATCCTTTTGATAGATGATAACCTCTTGGAAAGTCCGAAGGAGGATTGTTCGGTATAATCATCATATGACTACTCATCTGCATGTTTGGACATTTCTATGCCTTTACCAAGAAACAAAGTACACAACGTCACAGATGCTAATCTCGAGCTCAAGCGACCTTTATCCATGTTTTAGGCGGCTGAATCGACTAGGTACGAATTTAGATTATACAGTGTTTACAAATGAGTTTCAAAATCGAATTACGATTCATTTGTATTAAAGTATAATCAAGAACTTTATCTATGCTGATTGCATGGGTATACTGATAAAGTAAAAACAAAACCATTAAAAGTTAAATTATATTAAAACAAAGATTGTTTATTACAACTGAGTCAATAAAATCCCTAGTCAACAGTTGGCTTGCAGGGCGTTTACTCTAACAATCTCCCACTTGCCCTAGAGCCAACTACCCATAAACTTCAATCCCATTGCTTCGCGATGCTACTTAAACAATGGTCCTGACAAGGGCTATGTAAGTGGATCAGCAACATTATCTGAAGAGGGGATTCTTTCGACTGATATGTCTCATCTTCCCACAATATCCCGTATGATGTGGAACTTCTTTAGTACATTTTTGGATCGCTGATGAGACCTTGGTTCCTTTGCTTGGGCAATGGCACCAGTGTTGTCGCAGTACAACGGGACTAGATCAAATCCATTAGGAATAACGCCCAACTCTTGGACAAAATTCCTCATCCAAACTGCCTCTTTGGCTGCAGCAGATGCAGCAATGTACTCAGCTTCAGTGGTGGAATCCGCAACGGTGTCTTGCTTGGAACTTTTCCAAGAGACAGCCGCATCATTTAGCATTAATACAAAACCAGAGGTCGATTTCAAATCATTTACGTCACATTGGAAGCTAGAATCAGTTTAGCCTTCCAATTTCAATTCTCCACCCCCATACACCATGAACAAGTTCATTGTCCTTCTCAAGTACTTAAGAATACCTTTCACGGCCTTCCAATGCATTGGACTAGGGTTCGCCTGATATTTGCTGTAACACTGAGAGCGTAAGCAACATCGGGATGTGTCGATATCATACCATACATGATACTACCAATGGCTGACACATATGGAATACGTGTCATCATCTCTATCTCTTCATCAGTTTTAGGACACATTGTCTTAGATAGAGTAACACCATGACACATTAGTAAGTATCCTCTCCTGGACTCTTCCATAGAGAATCGCTTCAGAATGGTATTGATATAAGTGGCTTGGGTGAGTCCTAGCATCCTTTTGATCTATCTCTATTGATCTGTATTACCAATACATAGGATGTTTCACCCATGTCTTTCATGGATAATTTACTTGCTAACCATAATTTAGTTGATTGCAGTAATCTGATAAACATAAAAATTGTACATTAATTAAATGTTTTATAATATAAATATATAGTTTTTGTTTTATTAAATGTTTAAATATTATATGTTTTATAATAAATTGTATAAAATATAAGTTGTTGTGTAATTACAAGTTTTTACTATTTTTTACAGGTTCGATAAAACAAGAATAAACTTGGCGTTGCAAATGAGATTAAGATGATTCTTGGACCTGTAGAAAGTTGATTATAATATCTACAATATTGTTGACAAGCATGAGATAAAAATCCTCTCACAATTGGGATCAAATTAAGTAACAAATAAAGTTACCAAAGGAGTGATAGTTTTACCATGCTCTAGTATTTTGACCATATCTCTCAAATTACTTGGTCAAATGGTTTGAAAAAAATACCACAACTAGACAACCCAATTATCCATATGTTTCTTTTTATGTGAAGAAGCAAATTCGGAGAAAAAGATTTTCAAAAGTGATGTGTGATATAATATAATATCTTGGAACACCAATGAAGACTTATGTGTAAAAAAATAATATTTTATTTGTGGTTGTCTCCCCACATTTGGCTATAAATAGGGGTGCATTGTAATATATTGAGATATCCCTCATTCTATGAAGAAACCTTTGAGTTCATAATATTTCTCTCTATATTTTTCCTTTATTTCTTCATTTAAATACAATTAGCATGTTAATTTCATATTCAAAGTTTTACACTTTGAATAATGAATAGCTAACTTCCTAAAGTTGAGAGATAAGGTGAAACTCTTGGCATGATAATAAGGTTATTAAAAGGTAATAATCTATGTTTTATATTATTTAATAATTATTTATTGTTTATGTTATATTTATTTCTTTAAGCATTTTTATACCCTACTTATAAGTGAGAGTTTTGATTTATTGTTGCTATATGTTACACTAAATTCTTGGAACCATTTAAATGTTAGTTTGGTTTTACCAACCATTTAACGTGGCTTGATTTAGTGTATACAAATATATATAGCATAATAAATACTTTACCACATTTAAATGTTTTGTAAAATATTATATACTGATAAGATAATAATTTATAACATAATATAAATATGATTATTTAATATATTGGAACCATTTTATTAAGTGGATTTCAATATTGTTCGTTAATGTTAACTTTATTAAAATACCAAGAGTGGATCCTTTAATCTCAACTACTGAAATTAAAATTTGAAAAATTAAAATTTACCCATTAAAGATTCAAACAATTAAAATTAAAAAGAAACAAAAACAAAACAAAAAGACATTGTAGTGGACTTGTAATTACGTTAGCTTCCCTGTGGATACGATATCGGACTCACCGAATTATACTACTTGTGGACAACCTGCTCTTGGGAGTGCAACAATCAAAGTGACAACAAGTTTTTGGCGCCGTTGCCGGGGAAGTATAATTTAATTTCAAGTCTATTTAATTTTGTTTATAGTTTATTTTTCTTTATTTGAATTTTTATTGCTTTTGTGTGTTTTTATTCTTTTGCATTTGCATTTGCATGAGCATTATTTGGTCACGTACACTTAGTGGTCGACTCATTCGAAATAACCCTTTATTTTCACAAAACATGGCGGAAGAACCCATCCAAGAAAATGAAGATGAAATTCAATCTCAACATGATCATGATAGACGAAGAACACTTAGAGATCACATGAATCCTACACGTACTAGTGCACCTTCATGTCTAGTTTTTCCCCCTGATGCATCTCATTTCAATTTTAAGCCTGGTATTATCCAACTTTTACCCAACTTTCATGGTTTAGATTCTGAAAATCCATACATGCATTTACGAGAGTTTGAAGAAGTGTGCAATACATATAATGATCTAAATTGTAGCATGAACACCATTCGACTTAAGCTTTTTCCTTTTTCTTTAAAATATAAAGCTAAAACTTGGCTACAAAATCTTAGATCGGGATCCATTCGAACATGGGATGAATTGCAACAACAATTTTTGAAAAAGTTTTTTCCATCTCATAGAACAAATTCTTTCAAAAGGCAAATCATCACTTTCACTCAAAAACAAGGAGAAACTTTTTATCAGTGTTGGGATAGATATAAAGAATTGCTTAATCTTTGTCCACATCATGGTTTTGAAATTTGGAGAGTTGTTTCTCAATTTTATGAAGGCTTAACACCTAAAGATAGGCAAATGGTTGAATTTATGTGTAATGTAACATTGAAGATAAAGATCCAAATGAGGCAATTGAGTATCTCGATTCATTAGCTGAAAATGCTCAAAATTGGGACACTATAGGTACAATCGAACCATCAAACAAGATTCAATCTCCTACATATAGTGGAGGTGTGTACATTCTCAAAGATGAACATGATTTTCAAGCTAGATTTACCACTTTGGCAAGAAAAGTTGAGGCACTTGAATTGAAAAAGAATGGTCAATTAAAATCTGTTCAAGAAAATGAATGTCACATCTGTGATACAAGTGATCATTCTACAAAAGATCGTCCCACTTTGCCTTCTTTTAAAGAATGTCTCCATGAACAAGCCAATGTTTTAAACAATCTCAAAAGGCCAAATTTTGAACCATTTTCTCAAAGTTACAATCCAGGTTGGCGAAATCATCCAAATTTTAGTTTGAGGAATGATAATGCCGCACAATTTTCACAACCACATTTCCGAAATCAACAAAATTTTCAAAATTCTGCACCTTATGTTCCTCCACCTAAAAGGAATTTGGAAGATATATTGAATTATTTCATTGCAAAGCAAGAGTCTATCAATACTCAAACTGCTCAAACCATGATAGATTTGAAAGATACTCGTGCTAAATTTACATCTGCACTTAATGTTCATGAAAAAGGTAAATTTCCTTCACAACCTCTGCCTACTCCCAAGGATCATCATTCACAAACTGGAACTTCTGGAACTCAACCGATGGATCAGGTAAAATCTGTTATTACCCTTCGAAGTGGTAAGGTTGTGGAAAAATCCATTCTTAAACCTTGTGAAGATGATGATAAATCAACTCCAAATGGCAAGGAAGTGGAACCCAAAACTTGCGAAGAGGAGGTTCAACAGACAGTGTCACCACCATTCCCTCATGCATTAAAAAATACAAAAAAATCAAATTTGAATTCTGATATATATGATATTTTAAACAAGTAAAAGTTAATATTCCTTTATTAGATGAAATAAAGCAGGTACCATCATATGCCAAATTTTTGAAAGACTTGTGCACTCTGAAAAGAAAATTGAATGTGAAAAAGAAAGCATTTTTAGCCGAACAAGTAAGTGCAATCATTCAAAATAATAATGCTTTGAAATACAAAGACCCTGGTTGTCCTACTATTTCTTGTATTATTGGAGAACGAAAGATTAAAAAAGCCTTGCTTGACCTTGGAGCTAGTGTGAATTTACTTCCATATTCAGTTTATCAAAAACTCAATCTAGGCGAGTTAAAACCTACTTCGATAACATTTTTACTTGCTGATAGATCTGTTAAGGTGCCAAGAGGTATGGTAGAAGACGTGTTGTTCCAAGTTGATAACTTTGTATATCCTGTCGATTTCATAGTTTTAGATACACAACCTATCGAAGCTTGTAAAGCAATTCCTGTAATTTTAGGTCGTCTATTTTTAGCAACTTCTAATGCTCTTATAAATTGCAGGAATGGAATAATGAAGTTGTCATTTGGTAACATGACCTTGGTGCTTAATGTGTTTAATCTTTGTAAGCAACCACATGACAAAGGAGATGAAAGTGAAGATGAAAATCTTATTGAAACTCTTGTGGAAGAAAACATTCAAGAAGAGAGTACTCGTGATCAATTACATATTTGTTCAATTGAAACTGTTAAAGAAAATATTGAAATCGATCTTGATGATTTTATCAGGTATCACTCATTACCAGGATCAGAGAAAGAATTTGATGCAAAATATGAGAACAAAGACGAACCACCCATATTGAAGTTAAAACCCTTGCCAGAAGAATTGAAGTATGCATTTCTTGGAGAAGATGAAACATATCCGGTTGTAATTTCTTCCAAACTAGCAAGTGATGAAGAAGGTAAATTAGTTGATATGCTTAAAAGACATAAAAATGCAATTGGTTGGACACTAAAAGATCTCAAGGGCATTAATCCACTAATTTGCACTCACAAAATTCACTTAGAAGAAAATGCAAAAACATCTCAACAACCACAAAGGAGATTAAATCCACACATGAAAGATGTTGTGAAAACTGAAGTTCTCAAACTACTTGATGTTGNATCCATACTACTGTTTTCTTGATGGATATTCAGGTTATTATCAAATTCTCATTTCACTCGAAGATCAAGATAAAACTACATTCACATGTCCTTTTGGAACATTTGCATTTAGAAGGATGCCATTTGGATTATGCAATGCCCCAACAACATTTCAAAGATGTATGCTAAGCATGTAACGACCCATTACAGGCCCAGTGGACCGCCCATACGGCCCACTGCCCCGATCGACCCAAGGCTATCCCGATCTTGGGCTCCCTCAAAGGGGCCTTTTCCCTCACGAGCTTTCCATAGGCGTCGTACGGGTTACTCATAGAAATCTCCAGCCCATGCACTGGAGCTTGTGCCTTCCCAGACTCGAACCTGATATCACATGGATATATAGATACTCAGCACAAGTCTGGTACCAATTGAGCAAGTAGACTTGTGCTAAGTCTCTATATATCCATGTGATCTCAGGTTCGAGTCTGGGAAGGCACAAGCTCCAGTGCATGGGCTGGAGAGTTCTATGAGTAACCCGTACGACGCCTATTGAAAGCCCGTGAGGGAAAAGGCCCCTTTGAGGGAGCCCAAGATCGGGATAGCCTTGGGTCGATCGGGGCAGTGGGCCGTATGGGCGGTCCACTGGGCCTGTAATGGGTCGTTACAAAGCATTTTTTGCGACATGGTTGAAAATTGTTTGGAAATTTTCATGGATAATTTAACTGTCTTTGGGAATACAATTGATAATTGTCTTGAAAATTTGGAAAAAGTTTTAAAAAGATGCGAGGAAAATGGTCTTATTTTAAATTGGGAAAAATGTCATTACATGATTACTTCTGGAATTGTTTTGGGACATGTCGTGTCATCTCATGGAATTGAAGTTGATAAAGCAAAAGTTGATGTCATTGCCAATTTACCCCCTCCAAAAACCATTAAAGAAATTCGCTCATTTTTGGGACATGCTGGATTTTATAGGAGGTTTATAAAGGACTTTAGTTTAATCTCTAAACCCATTTGTAACCTCTTAACAAAAGACACTGCATTTGAGTGGACTCAAGAATGTCAAAATGCTTTTGATAAAATCATTCGACATTTAACATCAGCTCCTATCATGCAACCTCCTGATTGGTCTTTACCATTTGAAATCATGTGCGATGCGAGTGATTATGCAGTCGGTGCAGTATTGGGTCAAAGAAGAAACGGTAAGCCTTATGTGATATATTATGCAAGTAGAACTTTAAACAATGCTCAAATGAATTACTCCACAACTGAAAAAGAACTACTTGCTGTAATATTTGCATTAGATAAATTTCGTTCTTATTTGATTGGATCAACGACTATTGTGTTTACTGATCATTCTGCTATTAGATATTTGTTGACAAAACAGGATGCAAAGCCACGACTGATACGATGGATTTTGTTGCTCCAAGAATTTGACATTGTGATCAAAGATAAAAAAAGAACCGAGAATGTCGTAGCCGATCATTTATCAAGACTAGTAACAGGATCATCTTGTGAAATGACACCAATTAACGATAATTTTCCTGATGACCATCTATTTTAAGTTACTACTACACCTTGGTTTGCTAACATAGTAAATTTTCTTGTGTCAGGAAAAATGCCACCGCAATGGAGTTCTCAAGATAAAAGAAAATTTTTGAATGAGGTAAAAAACTTTTATTGGGATGATCCGTATCTGTTCAAGTATTGTCCGGATCAAATTTTTCGACTTGCATACCCGACAATGAGGAAAATTACGATCAAGATGGACACGCACATATGTTGTAAAGCATGTGTATACTTATGGAGCTGTGGATATTGAAAATCCTAAAAATGATTTCCTTAATTTTTTTAATTTTCCCGGTTAAATGGCAGATAACGGTACTCCGTGACTCTCATAGTCGGTTTAATCAGTTTCCCATAATTGCTGATACAAAAATAAAAAAAATCATTTCTTTTCTTTTCAAAATAGATGAAATTCTCTCAAAAATTTGTTAATATTTTCCCTCTGTTTCTGAAAATGTTCGAAGAAAAATTTATGCAGGAAGGTGTGAAAAGATTGAGATTGCTAATGCAAAAAGGAATTCCAGAAGATATTCATCTTGTAATAGAAGCTAAGGTCCGATTAGGAGGAGAAGTTCCACAATCATTGCTCATTCGGTATTTTCCTGGATTAGGAAAAAGCACTTATGCGAAAAAACGAAGGGCCAAAAGTTTAGGGGTTTGTCATAAGTGTGCAAGATGGACTTGTGACAAACGATGCAGATCTTTGAGATGTGTTTTCAATAACAAAGAAGATAAAATTGGTTTCATTAAGAATGGGCCGAGTAAGGAGTCTTTAGATAACATCTTATTGACTCTTGAGATGCATTCTAGTGGACATGTGCATATTGAACTTCTTCGTTTATGAAAACAATTCCAAGATGAGCGTCATAGTCTTGGGAATCCGACTAAAAAAGACATAGTTTGCCAATATATAAGAAAATAGGATGGGAAGCATATCCTCGACTCATAGAAGGCGTTGAAGCCGTTTTTGGACGTAAAACCAGAGGAAAATTGTGAGCCACAATCACACTATTGTTTACATGCATGTGTGTAATTATTGTTTTTACTGTTTATTCTGTTTACAACTGTGACCCATAATTTTGTCCTGATAACATATTACCCCTATAAAATCTCTCATCTTTCTCTCTATTTTCTCAGAAAAAAAAAGTAAAAAAAACATGGCTGGAACCTCTGCACAATCATTGAAAAATATTTGTGTATTTTGTAGGTCGAGTCCTGGAAAAAATGAAGTGTTTGTAGAAGCAGCGAATAATCTTTGAAAGATATTGGCTGAGAGGAAAATTCACTTGGTATATGGGGGAGGTAATATTGGGTTAATGGAATCTGTTTCAACATTTGCTCATCTTGGAGGTAGTCAGGTTTTGGGTATTATTCCTACAGCTTTAGCTGAAGGAAATATTACAGGTGTTACGATTGGTGAGGAATTAAAAGTTTCTTCTATGTATGAAAGAATCACAAAAATGATTGAAAATTCTGATGCTTTTATTGCACTACCAGGTGGTTTTGGTACATTAGAAGAAATTTTTCACACTGTTTCTTGGGCACATCTTAATATCCATAATAAACCTGTGGGCTTGTTGAATATGAATAATCATTATGATAGTTTGTTGACATTTCTTGATAAAGCAGTGGAACAGAATTTCATCTCAGAAAATTCACGACGGATGCTCATCTGTGCTTCGACTGCCGACCAATTAATTGATAATTTGGAAGCTTTTGTTCATAAGCCTGATCCGATGATAACAAAGATCAATTGGTCGCAATCGATCAATAAGAAAAGGAAGTTGGATCATTGATTCAAAAGTCGTGGATTGGTTTGCGTTTGTTTCAGTATGTTATCTTCAATAAAATTCCAGGTGATATCTCTTTCATTATGTACTCTTTATTAATAGTTATTTTGACATTAGGGACAATGTCATATTCTGATTAGGGGAAGAACAAACTTATAAAAAAAATTTTTAAAAAAATTTAAAATATATATATATATAT
>NC_133322.1:10954288-11081109 GCF_012295235.1 Primulina huaijiensis
AGCTTTCGAGCCTTTATTGATCATGAGAGAGACTATCTATTGTTTAGATCTTGAGTTCTTATTTTGAAAAAAAAATGATATTTCCTGAAAAAAAGGAGAAAAATACAAAAAGAAAGATATTTAAGATCTATGTAATTTTTAAGTTATATGCTACGATCCATATATCTCTCATAAAAAAAAAAGAATGAAAGAGAGAAATTTATTGTACAAATTAAATAAATATGTGGTCAAGAAGCATAAACTTAGTCCGATTCCATGATGTTATGAAAAAAATATATATATATATCAGGAAAAAATATATAATAAGAACAACTAGATTTTGAATCAATGGATTTTCTATCTTTTGATTAGTTTGGCTCGTTTGTCTGTCTGCATTCTGTAAACCATTTTTCTGAGCATTTATCTGTATTCCAATTCCATGAGAGAAATCGTTGCCATAAATTGAAACATTTATTAACCTGTGAGGATATGGAGTTGAGACTCTTACTAAGAATTTCTGAAAGTCGTGTACATTTAACTACCTGAAATAAGCCTTGAATTGATCATCTCAAATTATTTCATAAATTATAATTATGATGATCTTGATATAACTTTGACAGTTTTCAAATTTAATTTAAACACTTAGATAGTTTTGATTACATTTCTATTTAAATTAATCAATATGTTTTGTATTGCTATTAACGCTTAAATTGCTAAGGACTAGCAATAAGCTGGTTGGGAGGTGTGATAAACATAAAAATTGTACATTAATTAAATGTTTTATAATATAAATATATAGTTTTTGTTTTATTAAATGTTTAAATATTATATGTTTTATAATAAATTGTATAAAATATAAGTTGTTGAGTAATTACAAGTTTTTACTATTTTTTCAATTTTCGATAAAACAAGAATAAACTTGGCGTTGCAAATGGGATTAAGATGATTCTTGGACCTGTAGAAGTTGATTATAATATCTACAATATTGTTGACAAGCATGAGATAAAAATCCTCTCACAATTGGGATCAAATTGAGCAACAAATAAAGTTAGTAAAGGAGTGGCAGTTTTACCATGCTCTAGTATTTTGACCATATCTCTCAATTTACTTGGTCAAATTGTTTGAAAAAAATACCACAACTAGACAAGTCAATTATCCACATGTTTTTTTTATGTGAAAAAGCAAATTCGGAGAACACCAATGAAGACTTATGTGTAAAAAAATAATATTTTATTTGTGGTTGTCTCCCCAAATCTGGCTATAAATAGGGGTGCATTGTAATGTATTGAGATTTCCCTCATTCTATGAACAAACCTTTAAGTTCATAATATTTCTCTCTATATTTTTCCTTTATTTCTTCATTTAAATACAATTAGCATGTTAATTTTATATTCAAAGTTTTACACTTTGAATAATGAATAGCTAACTTCATAAAGTTGAGATGATAAGGTGAAACTCTTGGCATGATAATAAGGTTATTAAAAGGTAAGAATCTATATTTTATATTATTTAATCATTATTTATTGTTTATGTTATATTTATTTCTTTACGCATTTTTATACCCTACTTATAAGTGAGAGTTTTGATTTATTGTTGCTATATATTACACTAAATTCTTGGAACCATTTAACTGTTAGTTTGGTATTACCAACCATTTAAAGTGGATGTCTTGATTTATTATATATAAATATATTATAATATTAAATTCTTGGAACCATTTAAATGTTAGTTTGGTTTTACCAACCATTTAACTTGGATTCCTTGATTTATTATATATGAATATATCATAGTATTAATTTATTGGTACCATTTAAATGTTTGTTTGGTTTTACCAACCATTTAAAGTGGGAACCTTGATTTAGTGTTTACAAATATATATAGCACAATAAATACTTGACCACATTTATAAGTTTTGGTATATATTATATACTTATAAGATAATAATTTATAACATAATATAAATATGATTATTTAATATATTAGAACCATTTTATTAAGTGGATTTTAATATTATTCGTTAATGTTAACTTTGTTAAAATACCAAGAGTGGATCCTTTAATCTCAACTACTTAAATTAAAATTTGAACAATTAAAATTTACCCATTAAAGATTCAAACAATTAAAATTAAAAAGAAACAAAAACAAAACAAAAAGACATTGTAGTGGACTTGTAATTACCTTAGCTTCCCTGTGGATACGATATCGGACTCACCGAATTACACTACTTGTGGACAACCTGCTCTTGAGAGTGCAACAATCAAAGTGGCAACATAATCCCACATCATTCCCAATGAGTATGATGCCATCAACATAAAGTATAAGGAATGTCACTGTACTCCCACTAACTTTCTTGTACACACATGGTTCCTCAGGATTCTTAGCAAAAACCAAACTCTTTGATAGTGCTATCAAATCTGAGGTTCCAACTCCTTAACGCCTTCTTGAGACCATATATTGATCTCTGAATTTTGCATACCTTATGCTCACTTCCCACTGATGTGTATCCCTCAAGTTGAGACATATAAATTTCTTCTTTGATGTCTCCATTGATGAATGCAGTCTTTACATCAATTTGCCATATCTCATAGTCATACCATGCTGCTATGGCCAGTAGTATTCTAATGGACTTAAACATAGCAACTGGTGAAAAAGTTTCCTCATAGTCAACTCCTTGCCTTTGAGTATAACCTTTTGCAACCAGTCTTGTTTTGAAGGTCAATACCTTCCCATCCACCCCAAGCTTTCTTGTGTAGATCCATTTGCACCCTATGAGAATGATTCCCTCAGGTATATCCACTAATGTCTAGACTTGGTTTGAATACATAGAGTCCATCTCAGACTACATGGCTTCAAGCCATTTGGATGAATCAGTATCAGATACTGCTTCTTTGAAGTTCATTGGATCACATCCAACACAAGACTCATCATGGTCTCGTTCATGAAGAAGCGTATATCTAGCAGGTGGTCTAATAACCCTATCAGACCTTCTAGGAGCTTGTGCTTCAACTACTGGTTCTTGGGGATTAGGTTCAACTTTTAAAATTGAGGGAGTATCTTGAATTTCTTCAAGTTCTATCTTTTTTCCTTTTCTATCTAATAGAAACTCTTTTTCCATAAAGTTTTCATTTCTTGAAAAAATTACTTCTGCTTCATTGGGATGATAGAAATAATATCCAACAGAATTCTTTTGATATCCTGCAAAGTAGCACAAAGTGGATCTACTATCCAATTTGTCTCCCACTGTCTGCTTCACGTAAGCAGGACATTCCCATATTCTTGAATAAAAATATTTGGGAGGTTTTCCCATCCATATCTCATATAGTGTTTTATCCACTGTTGTAGTATGTACATTATTTAACAACATTGCCGTAGTTTCAAGCGCAAAGCCCCAAAACATTGTAGGCAATTCAGTGAATCCCATCATGGATCGAACCATGTCCATCAAGGTTCGATTACGACGTTCACAAACACCATTCAATTGTGGTGTTGCTGGTGGAGTCCACTGTGAGAGAATCTCATTCTCTTTTAGATAACCCAGAAAAATCAGCACTCGAGCATTCTCCCCCTCGATCAGATCGAAGTGTCTTAATACTCCTTTCTAGTTGATTTTCTACTTCAGATCTGAATTATTATTTTTTTTTGATCTTTTCAAATGTTTCAGATTTGTGTTTCAATAAACATACCCATACCTCGAATGGTCATCAGTAAAGGTAATGAAGTAGGATTGCCCAAATATTGTGCTAACATTTAGCGGGCCACAAACATCTGTATGGATCAAATCCAAGTAGACCATGCGCACGTTCCACGTTTCCATCAAATGGAGTCTTGGTCATTTTTCCTTTTAGACAGGACTTACAAGTAGGTAGAGAATTTATGTCTAACAATTCAAACATGCCTTCTCCCACTAGCTTGTGCATCATTCTTTGGAAAATATGACCTAGTCTAGCGTGTCATATTTGTGGGGGAATTGGATCTTCTAATTTTCTTTTGTTTGTTGTTGAAATCTTGTTTAATTTGGACATTCATTTATCATTTCCAAAACATTTTTGGCCCAGATAATTTCTTATATTCATTCTTCTTGCAGTGAAAACAAATATGTTCTGACTTATCGGACTTTGTGGGCCATTTAAGTGTCTTTCGGAGTTTGCCTATTATTGGGTTTGTTTTTCCTTGTGAGGGACAGAACATTTCTTTACCTTACTTTGTGGGCCATTTTTCGTCTGACGAGTGGCCCATTAGAAAAACAATATTTTTCTCTTTTATGGTGATGTCATAAGTCATAAGAGTATTGACTAGCTCTTCATGGCTCTCTTCTATCTTATTCAAATTGAAGTTCACCATAACCCCGACAAATCAGGAAGAGAGAGACAACAAATTGATGTTATCTAGTAACTCGTTAGGAATAACGTATTGCAGTCCACCACATTCTCAATAAGCCCAGTCATACGTACACCACGCTCATCGGCCAAAGCCCCATCTTGCATACGTGTTGTCATAAGCTCCTTGAAAGTGGTGTACATCATTGTATGAGTTTCATGCACCATGCAACTCTTGTAAGTGCATTCGAATGTCAGCAACATTCAACATTTCCTTAAACTGTCCCGACAGTTCATTTGACATAAAGCGAGCATGTTACACTTTAGGTTACATACTATGGCCCTACCATCTTGCCTGCTTTGTCAGTTCAACAGGACTGACATTAGTGTGTATGTATTTTCTCCGAATTCAGAACAATTTTCCCAACCAGTCTTGAAAATTAGATTCGGTTAGCTTGTTAATAATGTGACGAAATCGAAAATATACTGATATGGAAACAGAATAATAGTTGCTGATTATTTTAAAATAATTTTAAGATATAAAATATGGATTTTATTTTATAAATCTCCCTCCCATTATTTTGACATTTTCACCACCCTCTGATGAAAAAGGGAAATCGTATTTCCTTAGTGGGCACGTAGAGTCCAATTAGCCAATTATAATCCCGAATTTAAAATCGTGTGCCATGTTTGTATGTTTGTCGGATTCATGCAACTATATTATTTAATAATATACATGCATGCATACTACTATATATCGCATATATCATATTATGACATTCAACAATAAATAAGGATGATCTATTGCCAACACTATAAGATCCATGTGAGCCATACATGGATCCATGTCCAAAACCTAGGTGAATGCAGGGATGCAAATGCAACTATTACAAGTGTTTCCAATATTTTACATGTCTTCATCTTGAGAATCGGGTCCACCATCTTCCTGTCTTGATCTCCTACTATTTCTAATAATTACATTCAAATAGCCATGGCACATAAGGGATACATCTTATGGGGTGGGAAGGAGCCATAAACCAGACCTACTTTAAAATATCAAATATTAAAAAAATGAATAAAACAGTAAAATATCCTAACATACATCTAACACATTGGTCAAGGCTCTCTATCATCCTTCAAGCATTTAATATCAAATATTAACATCAAATAATTAAACAAATTTAATTAACTGATAAATCATATATCTAATAATTTATCACTAACCACCACAATTATTAAAGAATTTAACAAATTAAATAAACCCCTTTATTTAATTTCCAATTAAATCAATAATAATTGATTTCTTGTAAAACTTATTTTTACCATAAATAATTAAAATCATTTTCTAATTATTTATTTTACAAGAAAATTATTACTTTTCCAAAGAAAAATTGAACCAATTTTCAAAAATATCATTTTTGCCCAAAAATTTTAAAATTCAGAAAATTTCACCCTAGGCCCAAACAATTCAGGCCCAATAGTCCAGCACAGTTCCCGAGACGATCTCGGGCAGCCGCCCGCTGCCCGGACGTTTCGGGCAGTGGCGGGACTCCTATGCGCGCAGGGCGCGCTGGCATGTCTTACGCCGCGCGCCCTCACTGCGAGCACGGACTGCCCGGAACTGTTTCGGGCAAATTCAAAAAAAAAAATTTCTGTAAAAAATAATTTTAATGGTGCTACAATTTTCTGAAAATTTTCTTGTGTGGTTAGAAAACAATTATTCAATATTAAAAACCATACGATTTAGAATAACCTTGGCTCTGATACCACTGTTGGATCCAGGTTTTCTACGCGCCCAAACGCAACGGAAGTTTTAAAATTTTTATTTTATTTTGACAATCAAAATATATTTGTTTTAGACACTCGTATGGTTTTATAAATAAACATTCATAAGATGTTAAAGAATTATAACTTTGGTGAATAATTTCACTTGGTTCCAACTAATCCGGTATAGGTAGATCTAGCTCTTGATGAATCCTTACGAACTTTCTTCAAGAACTCTTTTCTTTATTCTTCTAATCAGGTCCACGACTAGATACTTTGTTCCTCTTCTAATTTGCACCAGAAAAATTAGAAGAAGTTTTGCGTAGAGATTGAAGTTTTAGAGACGACTCAAACTTTTCCCCAAAGAGAAGTGGCCGAAATATTGAGTGTCATGGGAGAAGGAATTTCGAAAATTCCAATGTCATGGAGGATAAGGTTTTTTTTTTCCAAAAAATTGTGAATGAATTATTTTTTAACCTTAAGCCTAATATACATATATATAAGCTTAAGGCCCATTAATAAAATTAAATACTTAATTAGCCTAATCAATTAATTATTCCAGTCCAACTAGTTTAATTAATTAATTTATCTTTTAAAGTCCAATTAAGAACCTTAATAATATGTATGTTGATCTTGTACTCATAAAAACCCATTATACATATACCCATTACATTTAAATTAAAATCCCTTATAAATTCAACATTTGAATTTAATATTTAAATTATAAATTCAACTACTTGAATTTATTACCTCCAAAATTTAATATTTAATAAACTCAACTTTTGAGTTTAATAAACTAAATTCTAAAATTTTATAAATTCAACTCCTTGAATTTATTTTCTCCAAATTTCATAAATTCAACTTCTTGAATTTACTATCTCATTAATTCAACTCCTTGAATTTATTTTCTCAAAAATTATTTATCATAAATTCAACTCTTTGAATTTAATATATCATAATATAAATTCAATTCCTTGAATTTATTCTCTCAACGGGAACAAATGATCCAGTGCTTGTGTGACCCTCAATGGTTCAGGGATACAGCTAGCCGTGGGTTCACAACTCCTTGTAATTCAGAATAACATTTATTCTTATTCGGGCTTACCCTAGTTAGCCCCATTCTTTCATCAACACGTTGATCAAGAATGTCAGAACACATTTCTGATTGCACCCATCGGATCATGGTAGGAGCGTCTAGTAGAATCGCCCCATGATCCCCTAAGTATCTGTGGGGATCCGGACGCTAATTCATTTCTTAATCATTCTTGGGAATAGTTGGATCAATTAAATCAATTGGGTCTACAATTTGGGTCTAAAATTTTTTATTTTTACAATACCGTGCGGAACATAATGTAATCAATCTGATATACATATCCCAAGTTAAAAGTACAAGTCTTTTACAACATAGATCCATATCAAACTAGGGTTCAACAACTCAATATCAAGTTATGAAACCTATTCTACTGCTGGGTCCGAATCTCCACGCTAATCTTGTTCTCTCATCCTTTTCTTGACCCTGATCCTGTCCCAACTGTTGTCATGCACACATACAGACACAACAACAGCCGGATAACTCCGGTGAGAATAATATTCCAAGTATAAACAATGTGTACACGCAATCATATGAATCGATATAAACGCTTGCAACATATATCAATAAAATGTATCATAATCTGAAAGACATGGATCAATATAAAACTGTAAATAATCTCGTAACTCAACATCTCAGACTCAACTCATTTCTAATCTAGGGATCCCGATTCCTGGACATTAGCATAAGATACCGAATCTCCGCAATAGAAGCCAATCTGCTCCTACGCAACATCGATATAAACCAAGCATCCGGTGTCTTGGCATATCCGCCAAAGACTTGGCACCTTCGCCATTGACTAGACACCTCCGCCTTGACTCAATACATGCTTTGCTTTAACTCAATAGACAAAGCATATCAATCTCATAACTTGCAAACATCAATGCAATAAAATTAGTATGTGATTTAGGAAAACTCAAGTCAGATCTAACTCGAGTTATATCCTCGCGGTTAAACATTGATTTATACCTTTCGTTGTTCAGTTGAAACCGTTGTTTGTTCTTCTATCGATTTCAAAGGAAGTCTCGATGCCGAAGCTGTCAATACCAATCTGAAATGACAATGTCGAGTAGCACAATATCAACATATCATTCCATGTAAGACATGTAAGGATCAACATTCACTCTCGGTACCTTTGGACAGTGTAACGGTGTCATTTCAATATACCGACAACTCAATCACCAATCGAGTCAATAACACAACATCATATAAATCTCGTAACTGCAATTTGTAACATAATCTGATACCAAATCCGTATAATCTCAATCAAATCAATTCTAAAAATCGTAACAATTTCATACGGTATCCGTTCATCAATCCGGTTTCGATTATACGATGTCTACTATATCAAGAACACCATATATTAATCACATCTGATTCATTCAATATCATATTTTCAAATCATAACAAAACATAATAAAACTTACGTCCTTGTGAAGCCTTTGTCAAGAGGATCACGGAATCAAACTCGGATTGAAATTCTAACGGTTAGATCTTGCACCAAAATCAATTTAAATCTTAAAAGAACTTGAAGCTTCTCCTTGGAACCTCTCGGTTGTCTCTGAAGGTTTGCAGGGAAATAGAAGGCTTAATATATATATCATGCAGGCCTAAGCCATGTGGCATCTTTCTTTAAGCAGCACGTCTCGCGCATATGCGCGACCTTCCTCGGCGCATATGCGCGAGACACTCTGTCTCGGCGCCTTGGCTTCTCATCATGCGCGCATATGCGCGCCCTCTTCTCGCGCATATGCGCGCTACTTACTGTCTCGGTACCTCTTCTCTTCCCTTACTCGCGCATATGCGCGCCCTATTCTCGCACATATGCGCGAGGTCTTCTACCATGATCGCGCATATGCGCGGCTCGTTTCGCGCATATGTGCGAGACCTTCTGTACTCGCACAACACAATACACATGCCAACTCAAATCATATCTCGGAGTGGTCCGTCTATAATTGCAACAATTCAGAATCATTTATCTCAAATTAACAAAATCAAATCTCGGGCATTACATTTCTCCTCCTCTAAGACACGATTTCGTCCCCGAAATCATACACAATCAAATCATATACACTAAGAAATGTATAACAGAAGCTAAACAGAAAACTCACATTAATGGAATAACTCTGGGAATTTCTGTCTCATGTCTGATTCAGTCTCCCGGGTAGCTTCTTCAATGCCATGACGACTCCACTGAACCTTCACAAGGGGAATAGTCTTGGTTCTGAGCAGTTTCTCTTTACGATCAAGAATCTGGATCGGTTTTTCAAAATAACTCAGCGTCTCATCAAGTTCTGCCTCGTCTGGCTGAAGAATATGAGATGCATCCGGAAGATATTTCTTCAATAAAGATACATGAAAGACATCATGTATTCTAGATAAAGACGGTGGTAGGGCAAGTCGATAGGCACGATCTCCTATCTTCTCGAGAATCTCGTACGGCCCAATATATCGTGGAGACAACTTTCCTTTTTTGTCAAATCTGACAATGCCTCTAAAAGGAGAAATCTTTAGAAATAATCTGTTTCCTGCCTCAAATACCAACGGTCTTCGTCGAACATTGGCATATTTGGCCTGTCTGTCTTGCGCTGTTTTCATTATCTTCTGAATCAACTTCACTTTCTCAGTCATATCTCTAATCATATCAGGTCCAATCTCAGGTATCTAGGAGATATCATCCCAATAAATAGGGGATCTACACTTCTTGTCGTACAACGCTTCAAATGGTGCCATCTCTATACTCGTCTTATAGCTGTTGTTGTACGAAAACTCACAAAGAGGCAAAAAATCTTGCCAACTAGTGCCAAAATTTAGCACTACCACTCGCAGCATATCCTCTAGTGTCTGGATAGTCTGCTCTAACTGTCCATCGGTCTGAGGATGATATGCGGTACTCAGATGTAACTTCGTACCGAGAGCCTACTGCAAACTGTGCCAAAAGTGCGAAGTAAACCGAGGATCACAGTCTGATACAATCGACTTCGGCACTCCATGCAATCTGACCACATTTTTAACATAGATCTCTGCCATCTGGTCATGTCTGTATGTCATCTTGTACGGAATAAAACATGCTGATTTGGTCAATCTGTGAATCACGACCCAAATCGCATCACAACCTTTGGAGGAACGTGGTAGTTTCGTCAAAAAATCCATAGAAATGTGATCCCATTCAGAAGGTTCAGGTCCAATTTCCTGGCGTGGAGGAGTCCGATGAGTAAAGTAAGCTGAGCTGAGTGCCAAGAACTGTGATTGCAGGGTCTGAGGACAGGCTCAGGGCTTTACAATAAAAGGCGCCTTTTATTGTAAAGCCCTGCAGCTCAAGTGGCTACCAGGATTGTAGCCAATATACCTATATGCCAGGAGGTTGAGGGGTCGAATCCTGGGAAGGCACAAACTCCACTTTCCTGGCGTGGAGGAGTCCGATGAGTAAAGTAAGCTGAGCTGAGTGCCAAGAACTGTGATTGCAGGGTCTGAGGATAGGCTCAGGGCTTTACAATATGTCTCATCCAGGGGCAGTGGGGGGTCTTGGTCTAGGGTCAGGAAGGGGCTAGGACCCCTTGCGCTAAGCCTGAAAGGAGTCCCATGGAGAAGGGACTCCTCGCGCGATATGCTGTAAGTTGACAGTAGTCGTGGGGGCTTGCTGCTGGGGATGGGTGGCTCAGGTGAAAGGGGATCGGTTACGGTGACCGGAAACGCAACGGAAGCATAAAAATTTCGATTTTAGCATAAAATTTTCAGCCACCAAGTAAATAATGTGTAGCAAATACAATAAACACAAAATGACATTTATAGTGTGTTAAGAAATGTACCTATCAATCACAAGGATTGATGTATGGCTCCAACTAAGGTGTAAACACCTTAGCTCTTCAATGGTAGAAACTATCTTCAAGCTTCCTTTGAGCACTCCTTGCTCAACTATTAAGCCCACCACCAACTAGGTAGATCCCCTCTTAATTTGCACTAGAAAACTAAGAGGATTTTTCAATGAGAAGAATTTTCTTTCCTCAACACTTGAAGAAGAAAATGAGAGGAAAAACTTGGAGAGAATTTTTTTTCAAGAATTTTGGCCAAAGCATCTTGGAGAGAAGGGGAGAATTACTTAATTTCTTGTCTTGGTGTTGCAAAAAGCAAAAGTGAAAAAGTTGCATGCCAAGCAATTTTTTAATCAAAAGAATTCTCCAACCTTTCACCTCCCAAGCATGCAAAACCTAGAGGGCTTGTAACATTTACAAAGGGCTCATGGACTTTTAATTTAAATTGTCTCAAACACATTTGAGCCCAATTAGACTTTACTTTATTTTACTCAAGCCCACTAGTTGAATAATTATTTCCAATTGGGCTCTACAAGGTCCAATTAATTCAACACTTGAATTAATTTAATTATTTGGACTCTACTAGGCCCACTAGTGTTTAATTAATTCAATACTTGAATTAATTTAATTTAGTCCATAATAATGTTTATGAAAATCACAATTTTCAAATACATTATTCACTTGGCCAAACTTTTAATTTAGGAAAACTTCCAAAAATAAAATTTATATTTCTCTCATAGAAGTCATACTTCTATTTTTCCTTACGCCTATAAACTCATTTATAAGCCGTTCAACACATTGAACTATTTTCTCCTTTATAGAAGTCATACTTCTAATTTTCCTTACGCTTATAAACTCCTTTATAAGCCGTTCAACACATTGAACTATTTTACTTCTCAACGGGATCTAGAAAGCTAGTACTTGTGTGGCCCTCAATGGTTCATTGATACAACTAGCCGTGGGTTCACATCTCCATGTGATTCGGACTAAACATGTCCTTATATGAGCATACCCCAATTGCTCCATTCTTATTTATCAACTCCTTGATAATAAGAACGTCAGAACTCAAGTCTGATAGTACCCAACCAATCATGTTAAACGCCTAGCAGCATCGCTTACATGATTCCCTAGGTATCAAATGATAGTGCCTGCAAGAACCATTCAATTATGGTTAGCGTACAGTACGGTCCCTTCAACTCATATATCCCGACCGATTCGACAACCATTGGTTTATCGAGAGTTGTCAATGAATCGATACTATGTGTCATGTCGTAGTTGCATCGATGGTGTAATCTATGAAACCCCTTTCATAATTACCACCATACTCTGATCAGAGATTTCAAACTACATATACATGAAAAACACATAGGATATCCATACCCGTAGGTAAGCGGTGAATCCCCGACTACAATGCATCGACTCCTATATGTTTCGACAGAACACCCAACCTTGCCACCTGATGACCCCATGAGAGTCGGTAAACAAGTCAAAGTGTAATTCTAGCACATAGAGTCTCAATGTTGTCCCGGGTCATAAGGACTAATGGTGTACAACCATAAACTAGGACTTTTCCACTCGATAAGTGAGAACCACTTGGAAAGTCCTTTAATGGAGGGTTGTTCAGTGCACTCTACCAGGAGCACCTATCTGCATGCTCGGACATCACAATGTCCCCTACCAATGAAACATGGTACTCACATCGCAGATACTAGTCTCAAGCTCGAGCGGCCTATATCCTTCTTAGCGGCGGCTGAATCGACTAGGAACCGTTTAGAATATACAGTATTCCAAATATGAGTTTCATGATACTCATCATATGAGCATCTCATATTCTTTCTACTATTTGTATATTCAAGGGCTTTATCTATTCAACTAGCATGTGTATATAGATAAAGATGTGCCAAAACAATAATTTCAAATATTAATAAAATAAAGATTGCTTATACATAGAGTTTCATTGTGAACACTCGGCCAACACTTGGCTCGACGTGCACCTACTCTAACATCAGGGTAGGCCCATCAGGGTCCAAGGGTCATGGGCAGGGGTTGGGCCAGGGGCTGGAGCAGCTGGGCTGGTGGCTGGCTCAAGTGAAGCATGGGAGCGTGAGGGAAGCAAAAAAAAAAACGCGCAGGCTGTTTCCTTGATTCAGAAGGTTCGTGCGTAGGTTCCAGGGGCTAGGCTGGTCTAGTCTGGGTTTGGACATGGTCCAGGGATTGTTAGGGTCAGGTGGACTCGGTGGTGGCTCGGCTAAAGGTGTCCTAGTGTCACTAGGAATCTATATGCGTGAGTTCAAGCCATGTGCAGGTTGGGTCCGGTTCGAGGCGAGTTTGAGCGTGTTTGGGCCAGGTTCCAGGGGTTGGGCTTGGTTGGTAGGGTGCCTAGATGGGTTGGCTCAGGTTTGGCTCAAGGTGGCTCGGGCGTGGCTCGAGTAATTTGGGCGATGGCTCGTTGTGTTCGTCGAAGGGTCAAAAACCAGATTTTAATAACTAAAATTGAATCCATGGGTCCCCGGGTGTGGCTCATGACTTGGAAGGGTAAGATAAATACTAAAAATGTTATGTTTAAAATTTTGGATCAAAATATTGAGTTTTGGATTTATCTGGGATTTTATCGCCGCACGAAACGCTAATTAAAGAATTAATTGAAAAGTCTAGTTTTAAGATTTATAAAATTATGAAAAATTATATTTAAGCTTAAATAATTATTTAGAATAATTTCATGTCATTAAAAGTGAGAAAAAGATAAATTCGAGAATATTTACGTTCAGGGGCAAAACAGTCTTTTTAGACTTAAGAAAATACGAAAAACGCTTGGAAGCGTCCCGAAAGATCATAACACATATTAAATGATATTATATGATTTAAAATGACGATTTTTATGATAATATATATTTTTACGATTTATGGTAAAGCTGAGAAATTTATACTGTTTAAAATGCTATTTTTGGAAAGCTATGTTATTTTATGATGTTAAAAGAAAAGGAAAAGTATTTTGAGGGATGTGAATTGACTGTGACGAAAGATATGATATATGATATATGATTTTGTCGGGATGTCGTGAGGGAAAAATGCCCCAAAAGGAGCCCATTTACGGGAGAAGGTCTCAGAGGGAGCCCATTTATGGGAAAAGGCCCCAGAAGGAGCCCGTCTATGGGAGAAGGCCTCCGAGGGAGCCCCGACGATCGTATTTTCCACGGTGGAGCCTAGTGCACACCCTCATGGACCATGTGGAGCTAAGACTACAGTCGACCAAAGGATAAAAGCTAGTCATTTTCAAGGATCAAACTTCACCCAAAATGATATATGATTGAAAGCTTATGATAAAAATGATTTTATGATATACGATTTACGAGGAGGATTAAAGCTATTTTCAAAATGATTTATTTATGCTTAAAGCTTATTTTAAATGATTTTTAAAGAATTTATTTATGCTTAAAGTTATTACAATGATTTTACGATTTATGATTTAATTATGCTAAAATGATTTTAAATGATTTATTTATGTTCAAAAGCTATTTTAAATAAAAGTACGATTTTAATGCATATGATTGTATATGTATTATTTGTTATCCATCTTTAGAACGTGCTGAGTCTTTAGACTCACTAGGTTTGTATGATGCATGATTTAATGATTGATGGGAGGAGCTGAAGCTTGAGTGGATCGAGTGCAGCCGTACACACCCGAGGGTCTTTATGTTTCCGCACTAGCTAGATAGATAAATGATTTAAATATTATGTTAAGGATTTTTAGAGATATTTTTATGCTTTGTTAGTTGATTTTTTCAAAAGTCGATTTAGGAATTTTTGGTTAGTCGATGATTTAGGATTTTATTTTATGCATTTGAGATTTCATATGTTAAATTATTATGATTCAGGATTATATTAAATTATTTTATTTAGTAATTTAGAATTTATGATTTAATATTAGAAAAAAAAATCGAGGTCGTTTCACTAGGGTTCGGCTCGCTTTGGTACAGAAAAATCCAGCTACTTTCAGGTGTTGTTCGAAGGTCTTAAGAGGGCTGGTCTAGGTGGTTTAAGGTCTGGTAGGGTATGGTTGAGGCATGGTTTAAGCTTGGAGTGATTTGGTTAAGTTTCGGGTTGATTCGGGTTAAAACCGGGATCCCAGTCCAAGTTTTAAAAAGAATCGTGTAAGTTTTGAATCGGGCTCGAATTTACGTCTAAGAAATGCTTATAATATGTTTTGGGATGTTTTAAGGAGTTTGGTAAGCTTCGGTCGAAATTTAGAGGTCCAGGGGTAAAATGGTCATTTTGGGTTTCCAGAGGCAAATGGTCATTTTGCACCGGAGTCGAGATTTTAGTCCTGACAGCGCCCTGAGCACAAATTTATCATGTTTTTAAATGTTATTGATAGGATAAGTTAGGAGGTGAAAGAGTGTGTAGAAGAGGGTTGGATAAACACTCACGATTTTCACAACCTTTTCGAATATTGAGTCAGTTTTGTGAGGAACTTAAACTCGGGAATCTTGTCAGTCGATATCAATCAGTTAACAATAAATTGTGCGGAAATAAACTGACTGATAGATATATAAAATTGAAATAAGAACACACAAGATTTTACGGATGTTCGGAGATTTCAAACACTTCAACGTCACCCCTTGCATCACGAAGATAGGATATTCACTAAAAGGCTTTGATCGATACAAAGATTTGTACAGACCCACTTCAGTTTTGGACTTAACAATGCCAAACTAAAATTCTTAGTTACAAAACGATTTACAATACTCAACTGGACTGAAATAACTTAGCACGACTGATTCCAACAATATCACTTAGTGCTTGTAAGCTAGAAGTATAGCCTTGAATGCTATGAATGAATACAATAAGCGTGAGCTTTGAAGTTTTCAAAGAATTCAGCAGAGTAAATGAAAGGGGATCGGTTAAGGTGCCCGAATGCGCAACGGAAGTTTCAAAATTGTTTTTCAACAAGGAAAACAATTCGAGCGCGCTAAATACTAGTGTGTGTAGCAAATACAAAAAACCACAACTATGACATTCATAGGGTGTTTAAAATGTTACCTATCAATCTCAAAGGTTGATGTAATGGCTCAAACCAAGTTGTAAACAACTTGGCTCTTCAAAGGCAAGACAAATCTACAAGCTCTCCTTGTTCTTGAGTCCTTCCTTCAAAATCAAGCCCACCACCAAACGTAAAAGATCCACCTTACACTTGCACTAGAAAATGTAGGGCATTTTTCTTTGAGAAGAGAATTGTTTCTTCAACTATTGAAGAACAAGATGAGAGAAAAGTTTTGAGAGAATGTATGGAGAGGTTTCGGCCAAGAGAGGTGAGAAGTGGTAGGAGGATGAGTTGTCTTGGTTGTGGAAAAAACTAAAACACTTTTTAGCATCCCAAGCCTTGGAGATTGAAAAATTAGTCTCCAACCCTTCACCTCCCATGCATGCAATGTTATTTGATTTTTAACAATTAAAAATCCATGGACTTAATTTAATTATCTCAAACATATTTAAGACTAATTAAATATTACTTGAATTTACTTAAGTCTACTAGTTAAATAATTATTCCAATTGGACTCTACAAGACCCAATGTTATTTAATTAATTCAACACTTGAATTAATTTAATTATTTGGACTCTACTAGGTTCACTAGTGTTTAATTAATTCAATACTTGAATTAATTTAATTTAGTCCATAATAATGTTTATGAAAATCACAATTTTCAAATACATTATTTATTTGGCCAACTTTTAATTTTAGAAACACATTCATAAATTAAAAGTTACATTCTCTCATAGAAGTCATACTTCTATTTTTCTTTACGCTTATAAACTCATTTATAAGCCGTTTAACACATTGAACTATTTTGCTTCTCAACGAAATCTAGAAAGCTAGTACTTGTGTTGCCCTCAATGGTTCATCGATACAACTAGCCGTGGGTTCACATCTCCATGTGATTCGGACTAAACATGTCCTTATTTGAGCATACCGCAATTGCTCCATTCTTACTTATCAACTCCTTGATAACAAGAACGTCAGAACTCAAGTTCGATAGTACCCAACCAATCATGTTAAACGCCTAGCAGCATCGCTTACATGATTCCCTAGGTATCAAATGATAATGTCTGCAAGAACCATTCTATAAGGTTAGCGTACAGTACGGTCCCTTCATCTAATATATCCCGACCGATTCGACAACCATTGGCATATCGAGAGTTGTCAATGAATCGATACTATGTGTCATGTCGTAGTTGCATCGATGGTGTAATTTACCCCTTTCATAATTACCACCATACTCTGATCAGAGATTTCATACTACATACACATAGGATATCAATACCCGAAGGTAAGTGGTGAATCCCCGACTACAATGCATCGACTCCTATATGTTTCGCCAAAACACCCAACCTTGCCACCTGATGACCCTATGAGAGTCGGTAAACAAGTCAAAGTGTAATGCTAGCACATAGAGTCTCAATGTTGTCCCGGGTCATAAGGACTAATGGTGTATAATCATAAACTAGGACGTTTCCACTCGATAAGTGAGAACCACTTGGAAAGTCCTTTATGGAGGGTTGTTCAGTGAACTCTACCAGGAGCACCTATCTGCATGCTCGGACATCACAATGTCCCCTACCAATGAAACATGCTACTCACATCGCAGATACTAGTCTCGAACTCGAGCGGCCTATATCCTTCTTAGCGACGGCTGAATCGACTAGGAACTGTTTAGAATATACAGTATTCCAAATATGAGTTTCATGATACTCATCATATGAGCATCTCATATTCTTTCTACTATTTGTATATTCAAGGGCTTTATCTATTCAACAAGCATGGGTATACAGATAAAGATGTGCTAAAATAATAATTTCAAATATTATTAAAATAAAGATTGCTTATACATAGAGTTTTATTGTGAACACTCGGCCAACACTTGGCTCGACGGGCACCTACTCTAACAGTAACAACTTTGCCTTCAATGGTAATATTGAATGCGATTTGAATCTTTCTATCCATTGTTTGCCATGTCAACATTCTTCTGACAATCGTACACTGCAGAATTTCTGAAATATGGCGTTCCTGCTGCTCTTTGTACAATCTGTCGGTGATGTGGTTACGTCCTTTTCACTGCTGATGTGTACAGCTGAAAGATCAGCTGATAGGCTATAACTGATAAGCTCACAATCTATTTGTAGCAACTGATCAGTTTCCATCTGATCAGTCAGTTGTCTGCGTAGTTTACTTAGCTGGTTCAGTTTCCTTCGATATTCTTCGTATTAATCTTCAGTTACGGGCAACCGATAATGATGGGATCTATTAGGGGTAAATCGTTGAGCTACAATAGCTCGATTCTTGAAATGTTGAACTCCGATGAAATAAATCTAGTTTGGTTTTCAAACAAAGCGGAAGACACTCGAAATAATCCTTCGTAGAAACCGATTAAACATTTTGTAAAACATTTAAAATATATGCAAGTTGAATGAGTAAAAATATTTTGGTTGAAACATTTTGTCAAAGACTTGGTATGCAATATTTTGGTATTTGAAGAACACAAAAAATGATTCAACAATTCATCTTTGAAACTATGAAAATGATAAGTAAATGAAATAAACAAATAGACACAAATTTGTTTATGGATATTAGGAGACTTAAAATGCTCCTACGTCATTCCTTCTTCCCCTTGGGAAGGATCTACTAGAAAACTTTGATTTATACACCTGGTCAGCTGCTAGTTCAGTTCATTTCAGTTGATCAGAAACAGCTGGTTCAGTTCAGTTCAGTTCAGTTGATCAGTTGAAATCAGCCTAGCTGATTTCAGTTTGTACAGAACCAGTAGTTTCATCGTCATTTATCAGTATCTTAAGCTTCGATTCAGACTTTGACTTCTGAAGTTGATTTGTAGATCATCGTCTTATATTTCCAACGCATACTCAATTGCTTCATTCCAATAATGGTTCAGTTTAGTTCATTTCATTTCAGTTGGTCAGCAACAGCTGGTTCTGTTCATTTCAGTTCAGTTGGTCAGTTGAAATCAGCCTAGCTGATTTCAGTTTGTACAGAACTAGTAGATTCATCGTCATTTATCAGTATCTTAAGCTTCGATTCAGTCTTTGACTTTTGAAGATGATTTGTAGATCATCGTCTTATCTTTCCAACGCATACTCAATTGCTTCATTCCAATAAAGGAGCTGAGAGATATGACAAAAATACCAGAACTGCTCATACCCAACTGATTGTTATTTTCGTGCAATCAGTTGTGCAATTAAGCGATCAGTTAGACCTTGATAAAATCCGAATTTTCCCAACTAATGTGAAATACGACTTGTTTGAAATTGAGTGTTCTGATCATTCAACTTGGCAGATTGTCATTTGAATCATCCAGTTAAGATATATCATCATAATACCGAAACTTGCTAGAAATTCAGTTTGTGCAGAATTCAGTTTCAGTTTGCTTGTTGTTTTAATAACTTCACACTTGAATAAATATATTAGAAGCACAATAAAAAGTTTTGTTAACATTAAAATCAAGATTGCGAACATGAAATGTTCCAACAGATAGTTTGCATATTTTAGATCAGTTACTATCGGTCTTCTTGATCAGTTAGTTCAATCTATTAAGTGCTCAGTTAGTCAAACTTTCGAAATTCAGTTTCCAACCATTTCTCCCATTTTTGGTGTTTGACAAAACTTAGAAAATATGAACTGATCAAGTGAATTCATTGTAGATTAAATAATCTCTTTCAATGTACAAATTCGTACAAAGAATGAAAGAATAAAAGAATCTTATAACTGACTAAAATAATCTTCAAAATCTTCCAATTATTTCAACCTCTAACTGATCTTCTGACTTAGCTCTTTTCTCAGTCGGTCCTTGATCAGTTGGTTGACTGAGTCTATTTGTAGATTGCGTCTGCTGATCTTGTTCTTCTTCTTCATCCCCTTTTTTGTCAAACGCCTCAACCTTCTTGGATAAGAAGTGAACATCCGAGGATACATGTTGGAAATTTAATTTCGATTGTTTGACAAACTAAGTGGTTAATTGGACTAAAACTAATCAAGTAACTTAACCATTAAATCAACTGACAGTTGACTAACTGAAGATTAATGCGCCGTTAATCGAAAGTTACTGAAACCAGCTGAATGAACCTTCGAAGTCAACTGACTGATCAGTTGAAAATTGATCATTTGATATAATCAGTTATGAGCTTACCAGCGATTGCTTATCAGTTGGTCATTCAGCTGTACACGTAATCAGTTGGAGAAAAAGACACACAACCGACAACAGTTCAAGGCAGACTGCAACTCATAGTGGAACGCTGCATTACAGAGATTACAATGTACAAATGTTAGAGGAATTTTGACGTGCCAATAAACGGATATAAAGATTCAAATTATATTTATAGTTACCGTTGAAGAGAAGCCTATAAATAGGTGAGAAGAGCAGTTTAAAAACACACATCTAATCGATCTATCTATTCTCTCAATATGGCAAAGGATATCTTATACAAAATGCTGGATAAAATCACTTTCAGCAAAATCAAAATGTGCAAAACTGTCGAATAAATATGGGAGAAACTGATCCAGCTATGTGAAGGAAACGAACAAACAAAAGAGAACAAGCTATCAGTTGCTGTTCAGAAATTTAATAACATCGAGATGAAAACTGGAGAATCCATGCACGATTATGATGAGAGGATCAGTGGTATTATCAATGAGCTCAAGGCACTTGGAAAAGTGTACTCGAACAAAGAAGTGGCACTGAAGGTGGTCAGAGGTCTTCCCAAGGAGTGGGATGACAAGACCATCGCAATGAGAGAATCAAAGGATCTTAATTAGATCGAACTACATGACTTGTTTGCTGATCTAAAGGCTTACGAGTTTGAACTACAATCCAGAGAAGGAGAACATTCAACACCAACTGCCACAACTGTTTTAACTGCTGTCATACTGGAACCAACTAGTTTAGTTGACAAATCTGCTGATCAACTGAGCAATGATGTTATGTCATTATTTGTCAAGAAATTTGGAAGGTTTATGAGGAAGAATCAAGGGAACTTCCAGAAGCTATATCAGAAAAATCAATCCAAAGAAGAATCGTATGCTTGTTACAACTGTGGCAAATCTGGTCATTTCATAGCAGACTGTCCTAAGCCAAAGAAGGACAGTCTAGGATCAACTGAAAAGAAGCCTTATGAGCACAGAAGAAGGACAAAGTGAAATGTCCTCGCCCTTATTCTTTGTTTTAAAAGTACTAGAATTTTTTTTTTCCTCTATGATTTTCGCTTTTCCAAAATATTTTTATAAAATATTTTTTCCTTTTAAAGTAAAATACCAACCATCTAGCATTTTAAAAATCAAGTGCAATAGTCATAAAATGAAATCGTCGCATGTTTACCAAACCTAAAACCAATAAGTTTGGAAATTATAGCCCATACTAAACCTCTCAAAAATCTCTCAAAAACATAAATAAATAGTCTTAAAAACCTCTAACTTAAAATCATAAAACGTAATGCGGAAAATAGTAGCGCTGGTCCTCGGGTTGTATGCGCCTTCAGTCCAGTCAGATCATCCGTCAAGACCTCCTTCGTACCCACCTACATCTATCACACCTAGTGAGTCTAAAGACTCAACACACCATAATCTTGATAACAAATAATACATATAAAATCACATTCAACAGTGAAAAATACTTTTACGTTAAATACATTTCATGACATGCAAATATAATCTTTAAACTTTTTCCTTTATCCTTAACATGACATAGCACATTTTAACATGAACATAAACCTTTTACTTTTTCCTTTGTTGAATTCAGATCGTTAATTGTGACTTTCCTCACATGACATGATCGATGGATCCATCTACATATAACTACAGTACTGGGCGGCGGGGACATCAGTGACGCTCTCACCGGTCAACTGAGCCTTGGCCTAACATGACCGAATAGAAATACGATCGTCGGGGCTCTCTCTGGGGCCTTCTCCCATAAATGGGCTCCCTCTAGGTCCTTCTCCCCTCACGATATTCCCATTCTTCCTCAATCCTCATAATCTCATATTCGCAATAATGGAAACACGATCGTCGGGCTCCCACTGGGACCATCACCGTCACGAGATCGCCATTATTAACGAATTAGTCATAGTCACTTCACCTCCATCAACATTTTTTTCCATTCACATCACTTCATAAAAATCATGAATAACATAACATTTTTCATTTTTGAAACCAAGCATGCAACATGTATTTTAAATATCTTCCTTAAATCATAAAAATAACATAGACATTTAAAAATCATAATTTAATCGTGAACATTTAAAATTTGACATAATATCATGAAAATAGCATTTAGGGCACTGCCATGACGCTTACAAATTTTCAGGTGTAAAAAGATCGTTTTACCCCTGGACTCGACATTTTCCGATTTTGACTTTTTTCTTAATTTCATGACTCTAACATTTCTCAAATAATTATTTAAGCCTAAATAATTTTCCCATAATTTTATTTAGCTTAAATATTATGCTTTTTCATTTTTCATTACTTAATGGTTTTGACGGTGTTTTAATCCCAGAAAAATCCCAAACTTTAATATAAAATTCTTAAATTCTAAATTTAGTTTTTTTATATTATTTTAGCCTTATGGACTATGACTCGACCCCCCCGTGAGCCGTTTCCCAATTTTTCTTTATTTAAAAACCCTAATTGACACCTAAACTTCGACCCCGAGCCAACTTTCGATTTTCACGAGTTACCCCCGAACCATGTCAAACCAAAACCTGACCAACATCCTAAATTAACCTACTGGATCCTTAGACCACCAAGAACCCAGCCCAAACCACAAAAACGACCAGCCCCAAGCGGTTCAGAAAAGATATCAAAAGAATAGTCAGTTGAAGAAGGATACAAATCATACTGTTTCATCCTCACACCACACACACGTTTCCAATTTTCGAGAAAGACAATTTGGAACATAGCCACTGGGAATTCAGTTAGACTGGTCCAAGTCTGGGTTCCTAAAGGACTAATCTGTTTAGGACCCAAATGAATATAGGTACAAAAGTTATATACTGTGTGTGATTGCAGGTAACATGTTCAAACAAAGAATCAACTTGGTATCTAGACAGTGGCTTTTCAAGGCATATGACAGGAGATGCAAATTTGCTATCTCAACTGATCAAATATACTGGACCAAACATCAGTTTTGGAGACAATTCCAAAGGTAAAACTGTGTGTAAGGGTAAGGTTATTCATGGTAACTTTACAATTAAAGATGTTTTGCTAGTTGAGAATTTGAAGTATAACTTGATAAGCATCAGTTAGTTATGCGACAATAGTTTCTCAGTTCAGTTTGACAGACACACGTGTTCAGTTAGAGACTCAACTGATGAGGTCACCCTAACTGGAAATCGTTGTGGAAACATTTACAAAGTCAGTTGGACTGAACAACCTCATGCACCAGTTTGTTTCATTGCTTCCAAATCTTCTAAAAACTTGTTATAGCATAAGAGGTTGAACCACTTAAACTTTAAATCTATTGCCTATCTGAGTAACCATGATCTTGTAACTGGTTTGCCCAAAATAGATTTTTCAAAAGAAAAATTTTGTTCAGAATGTCAGTTTGGTAAACAAGTAAGATCTTAATATAAAAACAGAGGATGCAAATCTTCTTCCCGATGCTTAGAACTGTTACATATGGATCTTTTTCGTCCAATACCGGTAATGAGTTTAGGGGGAATGAAATACACCTTAGTGGTAGTGGATGATTTTTCAAGATTTACTTGGGTTACTTTTCTCAAATCCATAGATCAAACTGCTGCACAACTGGTTAAGCTCTTCAAAAGACTTTTAAATGAAAAATAAGTTGGGATTGATCGAATAAGGTCTGACAGAGGGACTGAATTCATCAATCAAAATCTTTCAACTTTTTAAGAAAATGCTGGAATCAAGTATGAGCTTTCAGCAGCTAGAACACCTCAGCAAAATGGTGTAGCTAAGAGAAGAAATCAGACCCTTAAAGAAGCTACTAGAACAATGCTTGCTGATTCTGGTATTTCTCAAAGGTTTTGGGTCGAAGCAGTAAACACTGCATGTTACACTCAGAACAGATCAATGATTAATAAAAATCATATGAAAACACCATATGAGATCTGGAATGGAAGAAAAAGTGTGGTTTTTTATTTCAAAATATTCAACTGCAGATATTTTATTCTTGATAATGGTAAAAATCATTTACAAGCCTTTGACGCTAAATCTGCAGAGGGAATATTTCTTGGATATTTTCAGTTAGCAAAGCATATAGAATCATTAATAAAAGCTCTTTAAATGTCGAAGAATCCATTCATGTTGTTTTTGATGAAACTGTACTAACTGATAAGCCAACTGATCCAATTAAGCTAGTTGATCGATTTACAGAGATCAGTTTGGAGGATGATAATGAAGAAGAAAATTATATCAAAAGGAATATCCTTCAAACACCTGAACCATGAATACTAGATCAATCAGTTGGACAGGAACCTACTCCTAATAATCAGTTGGTGGAGCAAACAGATTATATTCAGTTACCAACTTATACAGCTCCAACTGAAATTGAAAACATTCATTTGCCATCAAAAACACGTACTAATATGGAAGCAGCAACTACTGAACTCAGATGGAAGAAATCACATCCTCCAGAATTGATGATAGGTAATCCATCTGACCTAGTAAGAACAAGAAATAAAATGTTTAATTTGTCCATTCATTCTACCTTTGTCTCACAACTGGAACCAAAGAAAACTGACGAAGCACTTGTCGATCCTAACTGGATAAATGCAATGCAAGAGGAGCTAAATCAGTTTACCTATAACAATTTCTGGAACTTACTTCAAAGACCAGTTTGTAAAACAATTATAAGAACAAAATGAATATTCAGAAATAAACTGAACGAAGATGGTTCAGTTGCACGCAACAAAGCAAGACTTGTAGCACAAAGATATAGACAGGAAGAAAGAATTGACTATGATGAAACGTATGCACCAGTTTCAAGACTGGAAGCAATCAGAATGTTCCTTGCCTATGATTCATTCAAGAACTTTAAAGTTTACCAAATGGATGTGAAGAGTGCATTTCTGAATGGTCAGTTGCAGGAAGAAGTTTATGTTGAACAATCACTAGGTTTTATCAACCACTCTTTTCCTGAACATGTCTATCATTTGAACAAAACTTTATATGGTCTTAAACAAGCTCCAAGAGATTGGTATGAGAAACTTTCAAAATTTCTAACTTATCATGATTTTACTGTTGGATCAGTTGACAAGACATTGTTCAAATTTTCTAAGAATGATCACATTTTACTTGCGGAAATATATGTTGATGATATTATTTTTGGGTCAACTAACCCCAAATTATGTGAGAAATTTGCCAAGTATGTGCAGGACAAATTTGACATGAGTATGATGGGTGAACTGACATTCTTTCTCGGACTTCAAGTGAAGCAACTAGAGACTGATATTTTTATCAGTCAGAGCAAATACACGAAGGAATTTCTTAAGAAATTTAGCACGGAAACATGTTCAACTGCCAGCACTCCCATGAGTTCATCAGTCAAACTGGACAATGATAAAGGGGGAATATCAGTTGAGACGACACTCTACAAAGGTTTAATAGGTTCATTATTGTACCTAACTGCTAGTCGTCCTGATATTGTATTTGCTGTTATCATTTGCTGTTTGCATGTGTGCTAGATTTCAAGCAAATCCTAAGCAATCGCTTTTTTCAGTTGCCAAAAGAATTTTAAAATATCTAAAAGACACTCAAAATGTGAGATTATGGTACGCTAAAGACTCTTCTTTCAATTTAGTTGGATAATCAGATGCAGATTATGCAGGATGTAAGCTAGATTCTAAAAGCACCAGTGGATCTTGTCAGTTTCTAGGAGACAAACTGATCTCATGGTTCAGCAAGAAGCAAACATCCATAGCCACTTCCACAACTGAAGCAGAATGCCTTGCTGCTGGAAGCTACTTTGCTCAATTGCTCTGGATTCAGCAACAACTAAAAGATTATGGAGTTAATGCTAAAGAATTTCCCATATTTTGTGATAATACAAGCACGATTGCAATAACTTACAACCTAGTTATTCACTCAAGGACCAAGCATATTGATGTCAGTTATCATTTCATCAGAGATCATGCTTTAAAGAAGGCTATCAGACTGGAATATGTGTCAACTGAACAACAAGATGCTGACATCTTCACAAACTATTATTAGAAACTAAGTTTAATCACTTTCGTAATATACTTGATTTAATTGATTTATCTTAATTTTATCAGTTTATTGCTGATATATCAGTTGTTATTCACTTTTAGCAATTAATCATTTAAATGGTATTACTCATTCAGTTAGTGAATTGTCTGACAACTGATATCAGTTATGTTATTGTTGCATCAGTTGATATTCATTTTTAACCATTAGTCTTTTATCTGTTATTACTCATTCAGTTAAATGAACTATTTGTCATCTGATGTCAGTTATTATTGCAGAAAAGTAAAGAGACAACATTAAATCGAAACTTCAGTCAATTTGAATAAAATCGAAACCATGTTACACGAGACAACTCAGTTCATACAGAATCATGCCACTCAAAAATCCAGTTATTCAATTCATGACTTTGAATCCTTGTAAAGGATTCTGCAATAGAAATTTTTTCTAGCTGATGCCATTCTTCCACAGCATCACATGTAGCAGAACTTGATCAGAAGCAAGCTCTGTAATATGATCGACGTCACATTGCTGCTTGTACTTTCTTGTTGTTACTCTCTGTGCGACAGTAGGAGTCAAACCATATCGATGCATATTCTGGAGATCTTGCACCTTAAACCATGAAGACATGACCTTCATCCAGACGTATTCCCCAATCAGTTCAAGTTCAACTGAACTGAATCAGCTCACAACTGATCACTCAGTTGCTGACCCAACTGATCTTCTAACGTAAGTTAACTGATTAACCTTTAAATATTCCATAATAAGTTATGTGACTGTTTGAATTCGCATTAATTGTTGTCTTTAAACAAATAGTATCTTGGAACGTGGATCCACGTAATCCCTGAATTTCTCTCACACGCTTTTTACACACGTTTTTAATTCAAATTTTCCTGGACTGACACGTGTCCAATAATTTGAACAGTCACCTACATCAGTACTATACCGGCTCCACTTCAGTTTTTCTCCTTACGCTTACTTCAAACTTTCAGAGCAAAAACAAATTCAAGCTTTTTTTCTAGCAGAAAAACATTCATTCAAATGGCAAATCATATCCCAGCTCACATCATAACGCTATGGCAATCAACTTCGACTCCATCATGACTGTAACAGATGAAGCTGTGAAGAACATCTTCATCAAACTGGAAGCAGCTGGTCTGAAACAATTTCTGGGATTCTCTTCCCAAGAAATCTACGCTAAAGAGATTCATGATCTCTATGCCAACGGCCATGTCACCACAACCGGCAGTATCGCAGCTACTTTGAATGGTCAGTTGCTTATCATTGAAGATACCTTCTTCTGTGACCTTTTTCAACTACCCTCGGATGGACTATTTAATCTGACTGAGGTGAAATGATCTGATATTGAGGAGATGCAAACCCTTCTATCTGTTGACGGTCAGAAAATCAAAGTTTCCGATCCCGAGAAGGAGCTGAAGCCAGAAGTCCAACTGGTAGCAGATATTGTTGCCAAAGGACTTTTAGCAAATGCTGGAGCCTTTGTTGCCCTGACTCTTAAGAAGTTTCAAGCTATGACTGCTATCATGGCTGGGAGAAGAATGAACTGGAAGAACATCATCTTCAACATCCTGTGAAACATGTTTCAAGTGTCCAAGCAATTAAGAGGTTTTGCTGTGCAGATCAGCTATTTGTTGAAAATCAAAGGACTTGTGACTGATGACTCTGCAAGGTCATCAAAGCTGAAAATTTTCAATGTCAAGAATGTCCAGCCACCGAAGCTGAAACTGGACATATCTCCTGAGCAGTTCTTGAAAGTGAAAAAGAGATTGGGACACAGGAGGCTCCCAAGTCAATTCAGAAATAGAAAGTACTTAAGAAGAAGTCGATCAAACAAAATTTGGTCATAAGTGAAACTGACTCAGAGAAGACTCCATCTCCTAAGGTCTTCAAGAAGCCAAGGACATTGAAGACAAATCATGTTGCTGTGGTTGGTTCTATAGCAAGTGAAAGATTGATGAAGTCAGAGGCTCAACAACCTATCAAGGCTATTCCTCTGAAGGCAATTCCAACTGAATCTTCAACTGAGGATCAGTTACCTTTATCTGCTTTCCTACTGAAGAAAAAGGTCACCAAATTAGGTGACAAGAAGAAATCTGCTGGAGTGAAGGCTCCACTGATCACTATCACTGGCTACACCCCTCTACCTCCTGTCAGACCAAAGGGGCTAGTGATGAGAGAACAAATTGATGCAACTACCTCAGGGTTGAGCATTCCTCATGCCGTGACTGACTCTAAGGGCAAGGGCAAATTGCAAGAAGAGCCCAGGCGAACCAATGCAATTCAAACGCACATTGATCTCATTTGGGAAGAGATCAATGAATTTCACCCAACAAGATCAAGACCTACGATGAATGGGTGAAATTCAGAAAGGATGTCTTCGTCGAGGAGCTTCAGAGAAAATCCAAACTGAAGAAATATATTGAGCTGGAAAATGTTGTGTTGAAGGTAGTTAAGGCATCCACAATTGTTCAAGCACTGAGGCGGAAGAACTATTTTTTCAATCAGCTGAGAGCTAAAATGGAACAGAAAATAGTTGCTCAACAGCAACTGAACTATGATCCTACCAGTCCAACTGCATACAATGACAAAGCTGTGCATGACCAACTGGACAAAGATCTTCTCTCTTTGCAGATGGAGATCAAGAATTGGGAAATGGATCAAGAATTGGTCATTCCAGAAGCCTCTCAAGACTCATCATCAGAAGATCCAGCTGAGGAATCAGTTCAACAACCCCCCAAGGACAAAGTTGCTGAAACTTCCCAACAAGAAACTTCCCCTTCCACTTCAGTTGCTCAACATTCATCATCTTCAGTACCTGCCTCTTCAACTGCTGATCCAAAGCTTTATCAGAAGCTGATTTATCATTGGCAAATCTTGATGAGGTCATCAAATCAGTCACCTCTGATATTTAGATAGAGACATCCAGATCAGTTGAAGATGTGATCTAAACTGAGGAACCAGAAGATCCTACTCTTGAAGAACTAGCTGTTCAAGCTGTTATGTCTAAAGAACCTGCCGAGAAGGCCATTTTTGAAGAAATTGAGTAGCCAGTTCAGTCGGTTGTTGTGACTGAATAGGCAATTTTTGAACCAACTGAAGAAGCTAAGCTGCACTCAGCTGCAACTGAAGAAGTGCCAGCTGAAGAGCCAGTTATTCAAACAACTTAAGAGCCAATTATTCAATCAATTGAAGAGCCTGTTATACAAACTGAAGAACATTCTACTTCTTTTGTCACTTCTCCTCCCTAGGAACTTACAACTGAAGATATTTCAGAAATGGTGATACATGAAACAGAAGCAACTGACGGCACAATGGTCATCATTACTCAACAAGAACAAGTGCCAATTTTAGAATCTTCCAGAGTCATGTCCCCTAGTATTTCATATACTGATGCTCTGTTTAAAGAAATCCAGAATGTTCAGGCCAACATAGTCAGTTTGATGAATTCCATTTCTGAGATAAAGTCTACTCAACTTGCACATTCTTTGAAGCTAAACTCCAACAATGAGTTTACAACAAATAGACTCAATCTCATCAATTAAACAGTGTCTTCTCTTCTTCTCCAGATGGATGAAATCAAGAAAGACAGATTGTCGACTGAATCTCACTTCCAAACTCAAGCATTAGTCGACAAACATTTTTATTTTCTGAAAAACAAAGTCACCAAGAGGATTGACACGCTGAAAGACATTATGATGAACAATATGTCAGATATAGTCGCAGATGTTCGAATCGTGTCAAAGAAAATTGATGTGCTTGACAAAAAAGAGGAAATAAGGGAAATTGAAGATCCGAAAGACAAAGGGAAGAATAAGACATGAAGATCAAATGACTTCAGTTATTGGTTCAAGATTCTTTTCTTTTTTGTACGAATCTGTATATTAGAAGAGTTATTTTATCTACAATAAAATTCGAAGAATTTTTCAGTTTATCAGTTCATAATTTACAAGTTTTGTCAAACACCAAAAAAGGAAAAATTGTTGGAAACTTAATTTCAGTTGTTTGACAAACAAGTGGTTAATTGGACTAAAACTGATCAAGTAACTGAACCAAATAAACCAACTGACAGTTGCCTAACTGAAGATTAATGCGCAGTTTATCGAAGGCAACTGAAACCAGTTGAACTGAACCTACGAAGTCAACTGACTGATCAGTTGATATATTCAGTTATGAGCTTACCATGGATTGCTTATCAGCTGATCATTCAGCTGTACACGTCATCAGTTGGAGAAAAGGACACACAACCGACAACAGTACAAGCCAGACTGCAACTCATAGTGGAACGCCGCAATTCAGAGATTACAATGTACGAATGTTAGAGGAATTTTGATGTGGCAATCAAAGGATGTAAAGATTCAAATTATATTAAATGTTACCATTGAAGAAAAGCCTATAAATAGGTGAGAAGAGCCGTTGAAAAACACAAATCTAATCGATCTATCTATTCTCTCAAGCTTGTTGTTACCCTGCTGAATTTATCGCTCTTATTCAAGAATCAAAAAGCTCACGCTTATCAGTTATATTTGTAGCAATTGAGGCTACCCTTCGAGCTTATAGCAGAAACTGTCTTGTTGTCTGATCTTTTATTAGGTCAGTTGTGCTAAGAACAGTAAAAGAACTGTGAGATATTTTGTAAACTAAGAGTTTCAGTTTTTGCAGTGTTAAGTCCAAACTTAAGTGAGTCTGTACAAGTTTTGTATTGATCCAAGTCTTTTAGTGCATATATTATCATTGTGATAGAAGGGGTGACGTAGGAGCATTTGAAGTCTCCGAACATCCATAAATCTTTGTGTGTTCTTACTTCAGTTATTTATTCTATCTTTCAGTCAGTTTTTTCCGCAACTGTCATCAGTTAAACTGATTTTCATTGACCGACGAGATTCCTATATTTCAGTTTGTCACAGAACTGACACTTCATTCGAAAAGATTGTAAAATTGTGAGTATTTATTTAACCCCCCTTTCTAAACACTTCCCAACCAATCAACCGATCCTAAAAATACGTTTGATACGGCATTCATCAGGATATCTTGCATCAAATTCATTCTCTTTGTGACAACATTTTCAAGATAATCAATGCGTTTGTTGAACATGTCTAGAGTATGGAAATAAGCTTCAGTGGACGCTCGGTCTGTTCGTATTTGATCCATCTGGAAGAACAATTTCGTAATATCCTTTGTGACTTGTTAAAGACTTTTGAACGTGTTCTCCTTTATGGAATCAATTTTCATATTGTGCGCCAGTTGACTTGATTTGATTTCAGAAATGGAATTCATCATACTGACAAGGTCGGACTGAATGGCTTGAAATTCTTTGAATATAGATTCAGTTGCCATTATTATATCAGGGGACTTGACTCAAGAGGGTTCTGGTTCCTGCTCCCTATTATCTCGATTAAAGATAACCAAGGCCCTGTCAGTTGTTCAGTTTCAATACTAACCATTTCTGGAACATCTTCTGTTAAGGCTTCCTGTTGAAGCTGTGGAGGAGAAGAGAGATTTAGATCAACAGTGGTGCTTGAAGGCTCTTCAGTCTGTTGATCAGATGGTTGCTCAGCTTATACAGAGATTAGTTCTTCAGTTGGTTGAACAACTTAAACTGTTTTTGGCTCTTCAGTTAGCACCTCTTCAGTTATTGGTGGAATTACCTGTTCAGTCGTGGTAGTCGGCTGAACTGGCTCTTCTACCGGTTGTAAAATGGTCTGTTCGGCCGGTTCTTCAGTTGTAAAAAGTTATTCAACTGCTCTTGTAGTACTCAACTAAATATCATTGGAAACTGATTTAATAACCTCGTCGATGTTTGCCAATGATAATTCATCATCTGTATAAAGTTGAAGTTGTGCAATTGAGGATGGAGGAGCAGAAGTTGACTGTTGCGCATCCTTTGAAGAAGAAGCAGTTACTTGCTCAGAAGATTCAGTAGCTGGTTCCTTGGATGGCTCTTGCGGTTGAACTGATTGTTCAGCTTGTTCATCTGATGAGTGATTGTGGGAATCTGCTAGAATGGTCAATTCTTGATCCAGTTCCCAATGCTTAATCTCCATCTGCAGTGTGATATTATCCATGTCCAGTTGATCATTAACTGCTTTGTCATTAAGGGCAGTTTGACTGGTGGGATAATAATTTTCGCATAGCTGAACAATCATTTGTCTTAACTTCTTTGCACGTACTTGATCAAAGAAGTACTTTTTCCTCTGCAACGCTTGAACTGAAGCCGCTGTGACCATTTTCAGGACTATAGTTTCCAGGTCAACAAATTTCTTCAAAACTGACTTCTTTTGTAGTTGTCTGGCAAACACTTGAGTCCGAACTCTGACCCATTTATCATAAACTTTGAGCTTATTCTCAGAAAACACATTGATCTCGTTCCAAATAAGATCAATATGAGTTTGAATCACATTTGTGGGTCTGGGCTCTTCAGTCACCTTGCCCTTTCCCTTTGAGTCAGTCAGAGAATGTAGAATACTCATCCCTGATGTAGTTGCATCAATTACTTCTCTAATCACTATCCCTTTTGGTCTGGAAAAAGGTAGAGAAGATCGGCCAGCTATAGTGATTAGTGGAGCTTGAACTCCAGCAAGTTTCTGATTATCACCAGATTCGGTGATTGTCTTCTTTTGATGAGCAGCAGGAGGAGGTAACTGAACCATAGTTGAAGATTCAACTGGTATAGCTCTCAAAGGAGTAGCTTGGATTGGCTGTTCAGCTCCAGATTGCATCAGCCTTTCAGTTGGGATGTTGCTCAGAACAGCTGCTGGTTTGGTCTTTAGCGTTATTGGCTTTTGGGAGAGGGAGTCTTCTCATAATCAGATTCACTGACAATCAGTTTGCGTTTGATTGTCTTCTTATGATCTATATTCTTGGCTTTCTTAACTGATTTGGGAGCCTCCTGCGTCCAATCTCCCTTTTTACTCTAATGAACTGCTCAGGTGAGATGTCCATCTTGAGCTTCGGTAGCTGAACACTCTTGGCATTGAAAATCTTGAATTTGGATAACCTCTCAGAGGAGTTACCCACAAAACCCTTTCTTTTTATCAAATAGCCGAGCTGCACTACAAATCCTTTCGATTGCTTTGAAGACTGAAACATTTTCTTCAAAATGTTGAAGATGATACCTTTCCATTGCAGTCTTTTTTCAGTCATGATAGCAGTCATGCCTTGAAATTTCTCCCGGGTAAGAGCAGCAAAAGATCCTGCTTTTGCAAGTAGCCATTTGGCCACAATATCAGACAGTAACTTGATTTCTCGCTTCAACTCTTTCTTGGGATCAGAAACTTTGATTTTCCGACCATCAGCAGAAAGTTGGGTCTGCATTTCCTCAAAACCAGAAGTTTTCTCCTCAGAGATATTTGCTAGCCCATCTGTATGCAGCTGAAATAGGTTGCTGAAGGAGCCTTCATCGATTATCAGCATCTGATTTTTTGAAAACTTAATTTTGGTTGTTTGACAAACTAACTAATTGTTTAATTGGACTAAACTGATCATGTAACTGAACCACATAAATCAACTGACAGTTGCCTAACTGAAGATTAATGCGCAGTTTATCGAAGGCAACTGAAACCAGCTGAACTGAACTTACGAAGTCAACTGACTGATCAGTTGGAAACTGATCAGTTCATATATTCAGTTATGAGCTTACCAGCGATTGCTTATCAGCTGATCATTCTGCTGTACACGTCATCAGTTGGAGAAAAGGACACCCAACGAACAAATAGTACAAGGTGTTAGAGTAGGTGCCCAGCAAGCAAACTTATGGCTCGGGTTTTTATTGACTCTAATATAAAACAAAATTTATTTTAATAATATTTTATGATTTTATTCGATTATGGCATTATAATTTTTCTGTATACCCATGCAAGCTGCATAGATNAAAATTATAATGCCATAATCGAATAAAATCATAAAATATTATTAAAATAAATTTTGTTTTATATTAGAGTCAATAAAAACCCGAGCCATAAGTTTGCTTGCTGGGCACCTACTCTAACACCTTGTACTATTTGTTCGTTGGGTGTCCTTTTCTCCAACTGATGACGTGTACAGCAGAATGATCAGNATGAACAACCCTCCCGCTGACTGTCCAAGTGGTTCTCGCTTAACGAGTGGAATAGTCCGCAGTTATGGTTGTACACCATTAGTCCTTTGACCCGGGACAATGTAGGGGCTATACGTACTAGCATGTACTTTGATCCGTTTACCGACTCCATCGAGGGTCATCAGGTGGCGAGGTTGGGTGTAGTTTCGAAATACATAGGAGCAAATGCATTGTTGTAAGGGCCCGTATTTCGTACTCGTAATTTTGCAGAATTATTTAAAATTTTTTCTCTTTAAATAAATAGCATGCATCATTCATAAAATAAACTGATACATGGATTTAACTTTAAAATAACAGCGGAAGTAAATATTGTGTTTCAAAACAACAACTTAAAAATCATTCAACATATTAAAATTGAGTTTGAACATAAAAAGGTGAATAAACTGAAACATTAGGTCCTCGGGTTCCTACTACTGCTAACCCGAGCTGGCTCATTGGTCCTCGCCCTCGGTCTTGACCTCATCAGTACCTACAACAATTAAGTCTAGTGAGTCTAAAGACTCAGCATGCATATATCGTGAATAACAAGTAAATATATCATAAAATTTCGTGTAACGTAAAAAAATATCGTATCGTAAAGCGTAAGGTGAAAATCGTGTCATGAGTAATTATAAATACGTGCATATCTGAAAATCGTATGTAAAATATTTGCTCGATAGAGCCCTGTCATAAAAATACCATATCGAGATTTTTCTAGTAGAGATAATGTTTCAACGCAAGTGGCCCGTAACGTAACATGAACGTCTGATCAGACTAAACCAAAGTCTACTGGGCGGTATAGATCACCACAGCCCTTGGACTTCATGTCTGTAACCATACATAAACATAAATCGGTCGTAAGTCACCGGGTAGAGATCCCATAAGCGTGAGGTGGCCACAAGACATATCACATATATCTCAAAATAAACATTTTATATTTTATGCAAGTAATATAATTATAACCTGCTTTTACCGAATGAGTTGGATCATTCCCAGGCTTGCTGCAACCTAATTCTGACATGAGACATATGCAAATAATCTCAACTTGAGAACAACTTCATAACCGAACCAAAAACGAGACAAACAAGACCAACACTCTAATTTCCAACCATGACTTCGTGCCAACCCGAACCAACATCGAACCATCATTTAGTCATGATCAAAATGCACCTAACAAGATGAAATGATATCCCTAAGAATCTTATTCCACGAAAATTAGTGAATGGAGGCCAAAATCATGAAACGCTCTTTCGAGAGTCACTTTGGCACTTTGCACCATAAATTCTCGTACGAGCTCTAAACTTAACCAAATCACAAACGGCAAAAAACATGACCTTCCTAACTCATTGAGGTACTTTCCAGTCCAAGGCCATAGGTTAAAAGCTAACCAAGAACTCGAACCAACCTTCTGAACCGAAACATTGCTGCTGTCAAAAGCACGGCGGCAGCAGCTGCGTTTTTGCTGTGGTTTATGAAAATAATGGCCATTGGGGCTTGAACCACCGACCAAGATCTCTTACCAACATCCTAAGGGGTGGCTTGGACCATGGCTAAAGGCTAAAGCCAACCACAATCCAAGCCAATACCTAGGACAACTCAAACCTCCAACCGAGAGCACCAAACTTGCGTGTAGTGTGATGTGTTGAATCGTTTGCTATCTTGCATCGTTCAAGTGGCCATATGACCGATCATGGCTTGATCTAGACATGATGAGGTATTGTGTGAACCATGGATAAAGCCTAAAAGCCAACCAAGATCCCACCCAAACCCCAAAAGCCGAAGCTTCACCCGCACAGAATGACAGAAAAGAAAATCGGGGAGCACTTGGTTTGTTGTTGAAAAATCGTGATGGAACCGTGGACCAAGCCTTTAAAGGCCATCTTGGTCACGTCCAAGACATGCTAAGGGAGGGTTCTAACCATGGTTACAGGCCCTGGGCCAACAAAGATTTAAACTCTCACCATAGACAGCCAAACCAAAAAAAACGTGACTCCAAGTTGCAACTATGGGAAAGTTGCTGTCAAACCTTCGTCCTGCATGTATGTGCTGAAACCAATGAGCCAACATGACTCTAAAACACTCTAATACATGCCAAGATGCAGCCTTGAGCGCTTGTAACCGACCAACTTCCTGCAACCAACAAAAACAATCCAAACCGTGAAGCATAAAGCCAAAAAAAGAAGCCGAGAAGGGGCTGTGCAGAATTTCTTGCAAAGTTGCTGTCATTTCGGTTTTTGCTACTTAAATCATGAACATATAATGTTTTAAAATTTCTATAGGACTTTATTGAAGAGAAAAGAACAATATATACATGCATGGAAATCGGTTTTGAACAAAACAAAGTAATACAACCAACACGGCACGGCGGAGACGGAGTATCTTTTCTTTCTTATTTCCTTGCTGCTACTCACGATTCTAGCTGCTGTTTCTTTTTGAAATTTTCGAATGAGATGGTGGGGAGATGCTAAGGAATGAAGGGGATGGTTACAAATTAAATGGGTCAAGAATGCATCTAGATGGAAGTTTCATATGAGGAGATTGAATGGCAAAAAAAAAATGCTTCTTTTCCCTTTCTAGTTGCACGAAATGTGGGGGAATTTGGGGGGTGTGATGACCAAAATTTTATGCCTAGATGCAAGGTAAAATATTGCTTAATCTTGTATTTTAAATTCTTAAAATTTTAAACATCCATTAAGTATTTTAGTAGATTAGTAAATTAAATTAGGGTAACAATTCCTTGCATGGCATGGCTTGGTCTAACAATTTATTAATTAAATGTTAGGTTTTAAATTTCTTGAATATACTAGGCCTAGGTTAATTTACCCCAATTGGTTATACATTTTGATTTAGTCTTTTAATTAAATATTGGACATGGTAGAACTTATTTAATAACTTAACTCCAATTAACTAAATAAATATTAAAACATTATTTATTATTAAAATAAATTATTCCAAAGATTAAATTAATTTAGGAATATTTTCTTATGATTAATTTTATCTCAATACTCCAAACTTGTTGTCACTTTGATTGTTGCACTCCCAAGAGCAGGTTGTCCACAAGTAGTATAATTCGGTGAGTCCGATATCGTATCCACAGGGAAGCTAAGGTAATTACAAGTCCACTACAATGTCTTTTTGTTTTGTTTTTGTTTCTTTTTAATTTTAATTGTTTGAATCTTTAATGGGTAAATTTTAATTGTTCAAATTTTAATTTAAGTAGTTGAGATTAAAGGATCCACTCTTGGTATTTTAATAAAGTTAACATTAACAAACAATATTGAAATCCACTTAATAAAATGGTTCCAATATATTATTTAAGGCCCGAGATTTGATTTCGGTTATTTGAGATTAATTATCGACAAATGAATATAATTATTGAAGATCGTTCCGAGACTTGGATTGAGTAGCAAAAGACTTGAGGAAGCATGGAATTGTCGAAGAAGGCAGTAACCAAGAAGCCGAAACAGAACATTGCGCGCACATGCGCGGCTGGAGGCGTGCACAGGCGCGGAATAATGAGCTGAGCATTGTACGAGACAGAACATCTCGCGCATATGCGCGAGAGGGTGATTTCCCGTAAGGCAAGTCCAGAGAGTTGGGCGCACATGCGCGGAGTGGAGGCGCGCATATGCGCGAGTATTGTATGCCGAGACAGTAGGTCTCGCGCATATGCGCGAGGAGAGGGCGCGTATATGCGCGAGTTGCTGAAACGTTGAACAGGAAGCCAGGCGCATATGCGCGGGCCTTGGGCGCACATATGCGCGACGCATGCATTTTGCAAATTAGCCACGTTTCTTTGGCATGCCACTTGTTATGTATATATATGTCTATATATGATGTATTCTTAAGATTTCCAGATAATTCCTTAGAAATCCTCCAAGTTCCATCGTAGGTTTAAATTGCGATTTAGCAAGATTCGCTTATTAGATTTTGCATCCAACTACTGTACCGTGATCCTCTCGACGAGAGCTACAATTGGACGTAAGTTTTACTGCGTTTTGATATGAGTTGAACATATGATGTTGATGGAATTGAATAGACTGCATATATGATGTTCTTGACATAGTAAACATCGTAGAATCAAAACCGGACTGAAGAATAGATACCGTATGGAATTATTATGATTTTCGGAAGGAATTGACTTAGATTCGATATAATATGTGTATTATCGTTGAGATTATGAGTTGTACCGTTATTATTTTGAGTTCTGATATTATATCTGTGATGTTGAGATTGACGGAGTTATCGAGAATGTATTGTTATGCCGTCGAAACGTCAGTAGATTGATATTGATCCGATTCAGTATTGATTGAGATGGTATTGTTGTATCGTTGACATTGATCATATGATGTTTTGATTTGAGTATTGATCAAAACAGATTTTGAATTGAGTTATATATTGATATTGTGCCTGTTCGATATTGTCATTGCCAGATTGGGTATGGACAGAGTTGAATTCGAGACTTCGACTTCGTCAAACGGAGAAGATAAAGGTATAAATTAATGTTGAGTTGGGATTGCACAACTCGAGCGAGGTTTGACTCGAGTTTCCCAAAATCACATACTTTACTTTATTGCATTGATATTTGCAATTAAATGAGATTGATATCTTTGATTTATTGATTTATGTATTGACTCAAAAGCGGATACGCCTACTTGTACATGAGTAATCTTGTGACAGTAGTGCCAGATAGTGATGGAATCGTCACTGGCATATTGCACATTGTCACAGGATAAGATATTGGTGAAAATGCCAAAGTCTATGACGGATAGGTCAAGACACCGGATGTTTGGTCATATCGAAGTGGATAGAATTGGAGTTTCTTCTATTACTGATGTTCGATATGGAAAGGGCCAAAGTCCGTGAATAAGAACGTACCACCACCCCGATCGGGAGGGTGGGTGTGTGTTCTTGTTCAGATCGGGATTTCTAGATTAGGACTGAGTCGAGTCTGAGTCTGAGAATCAAGGAGAGTGATTCATTGCTTGATATTGAATTATGTTCCTGATTATGGTACATCTTTAGAATATGATTTATTATTGTTATTGATTCATGTTTCGGATTTTGATACATGCGATGAATAATTGATTCATGTTTCTGATTTTGATACATATTATGAATGCCTATTATATGCTTTTATATTGTCTGTATGATTGCATGTATACATGGTTTATACTGGGATTGTAATTCTCACCGGAGTTATTCGGCTGTTGTCTTGTTTGTATGTGTGCATGACAACAGGTGGGAAAGGGTCAGGGTCAAGAAGAGAACGAGACAGGACTAGTTAGCGTGGAGATCCGGGCTCAGAAGTAAATTAGGATTCATCACTGATATGTAGTTGGACTTAGTTGAATTATTATAGACAATACAAGATTTGTATGTTATGTTCAATATGTATTTCAGATTGATTTAATTACGTTTCCGCTTTGTAATTAAAAAAAAAATTTAGACCCTGTTCATTATAATTGATTAAATTGTCCCAATGATGAGTAAGAATATGATTAGCGTCCGGGTCCTCACATATTAAATAATCATATTTATATTATGTTATAAATTATTATCTTATAAGTATATAATATATACCAAAACTTATAAATGTGGTCAAGTATTTATTGTGCTATATATATTTGTAAACACTAAATCAAGGTTCCCACTTTAAATGGTTGGTAAAACCAAACAAACATTTAAATGGTTCCAATAAATTAATACTATGATATATTCATATATAATAAATCAAGGAATCCATGTTAAATGGTTGGTAAAACCAAAATAACATTTAAATGGTTCCAAGAATTTAATATTATAATATATTTATATATAATAAATCAAGGCATCCACTTTAAATGGTTGGTAATACCAAACTAACATTTAAATGGTTCCAAGAATTTAGTGTAACATATAGCAACAATAAATCAAAACTCCCACTTATAAGTAGGGTATAAAAATGCTTAAAGAAATAAATATAACATAAACAATAAATAATGATTAAATAATATAAAACATAGATTCTTACCTTTTAATAACCTTATTATCATGCCAAGAGTTTCACCTTATCATCTCAACTTTAGGAAGTTAGCTATTCATTATTCAAAGTGTAAAACTTTGAATATGAAATTAACATGCTAATTGTATTTAAATGAAGAAATAAAGGAAAAATATAGAGAGAAATATTATGAACTCAAAGGTTTGTTCATAGAATGAGGGATATCTCAATACATTACAATGCACCCCTATTTATAGCCAAATTTGGGGAGACAACCACAAATAAAATATTATTTTTTTACACATAAGTCTTCATTGGTGTTCCAAGATATTATATTATATTTCACATCACTTTTGAAAATCTTCTTCTCCAAATTTGCTTCTTCACATAAAAAGAAACATGTGGATAATTGAGTTGTCTAGTTGTGGTATTTTTTTCAAACCATTTGACCAAGTAATTTGAGAGATATGGTCAAAATACTAGAGCATGGTAAAACTGCCACTCCTTTGGTAATTACTTTATTTGTTGCTTAATTTGATCCCAATTGTGAGAGGATTTTTATCTCATGCTTGTCAACAATATTGTAGATATTATTATCAACTTTCTATTGGTCCAAGAATCATCTTAATCCCATTTACAACGCCAAGTTTATTCTTGTTTTATCGAACCTGTAAAAAATAGTAAAAACTTGTAATTACACAACAACTTATATTTTATACAATTTATTATAAAACATATAATATTTAAACATTTAATAAAACAAAAACTAAATGATTATATTATAAAACATTTAATTAATGTACAATTTTTATGTTTATCAAAACTCCAGTCCGGCCTCTCGTATTTAATAAAAAAGATAGAACTAAACTTCTGCGTTTAAATAAATAGTTACAACTTAACGATTTTAAAATGAATTAAACACTTCATATATATATAAACAAAAAAATCATTTTTAATTTAATTAATAGCAATTATGCATGGCTTATACGTAATCTGATTTTTGGGTTCCACAACTCTTGTGAGAACTCGGAAAATTCGATCCGAAGCAAATCACGTAAGAAATACAAACTTAAAATTTAGCTTAATCTAAGCTCAAAAACTTTCATTCTAACTATAAACTTAAATATGAACTTAGATTTTCAGCTAACATAACTCGAGGAACTAGTTTCAAAGTTCGGAGATTAACTTGACATGAAGCCGAGCTGCAAATAACCGCATCCATTGAAGTATTTGTTAGAGTAGGTGCTTGTCGAGCCAAGTGTTGGCCGAGGGTTCACAATGAAACTCTATGTATAAACAGTCTTTATTTTAATAATATTTGAAATTGTTGTTTTGGCACTTCTTTATCTGTATACCCATGTTAGTTGCATAGATAAAGTCCTTGAATATACAAAAAGTAAAAAGAATATGAGATGCTCATATGATGAGTATCATGAAACTCATATTTGGAATACTATATATTCTAAACTGTTCCTAGTCGATTCAGTCGCCACTAAGAAGGATATAGGCCGCTCGAGTTTGAGACTAGTATCTGCGATGTGAGTACCATGTTTCATTGGTAGGGGACATTGTGATGTACGAACATGCAGATAGGTGCTCCTGGTAGAGTGCACTGAACAACCCTCCATAAAGGACTTTCCAAGTGGTTCTCACTTATCGAGTGGAAAGTCCTAGTTTATGGTTGTACACCATTAGTCCTTATGACCCGGGACAACATTGAGACTCTATATGCTAACGTTGCACTTTGACTTGTTTACCGACTCTCATGGGGTCATCAGGTGGCAAGGTTGGGTGTTCTGTCGAAACATATAGGAGTCGATGCATTGTAGTCGGGGATTCACCGCTTACCTTCGGGTATGGATATCCTATGTGTATGTAGTATGAAATCTCTGATCAGAGTATGGTGGTAATTATGAAAGGGGTTTCATAGATTACACCATCGTTGTAACTACGACATGACACATAGTATCGATTCATTGACAACTCTCGATATACCAATGGTTGTCGAATCGGTCGGGATATATGAGTTGAAGGGACCGTACTGTACGCTAACCATAATTAAATGGTTCTTCCAGGCACTATCATTTGATACCTAGGGAATCATGTATGCGATGCTGCTAGGCGTTTAACATGATTGGTTGGGTACTATCAGACTTGAGTTCTGACGTTCTTATTATCAAGGAGTTGATAAGTAAGAATGGAGCAATTGGGGTATGCTCAAATAAGGACATGTTNATTCCAAAATCAAAAGTTGGCCAAACATGTAATGTATTTGAAAAATTGTGATTTTCATAAACATTATTATGGACTAAATTAAATTAATTCAAAGTGTTGAATTAATTAAACATTAGTGGACCTAGGAGAATCCAAATAATTAAATTAATTTAAGTGTTGGATTAATTAAATTACATTGGGCCTTGTAGAGCCCAATTAGAAATAATTATTAAACTAGTGGGCTTGAGTAAAATCAAGTAAATGTTAAATGATCTCAAATGTGTTTGAGACATTTAAATAAAAGTCCATGGACTTTGTAATTGTTACAAACCCAAATAGAAAAGCATGCAAGGGAGGTGAAGGGTTGGAGACAACTTTTTGTATAACCAAGGCTTGACATGCAACTTTTTACTTTACCTTATTCCACAACAAGAAAAGTCTTCCTCCCTTGTCTCCAAATGGTGTGATGGCCGAAATTTACAATACATTCTCTCAAAATTTTTCTATCATCTTGTTCTTCAATAGTTGGAGAAACAATTCTCTTCTCAAAGAAAAATTCCATACATTTTCTAGTGCAAGTGTAAGGTGGATCTTCCTAGTTAGTGGTGGGCTTGATTTTGAAGGAAAGAAGGAAGCTTGTATATTGTCTACCTTCAAGAGCTAAGTTGTTTACAACTTAGTTGGAGCCATTACATCAATCTTTGAGATTGATAGGTACATTTCTAAACACACAATGAATGTCATTTTTGTGTTTTTGTATTTGCTACACATTCTAGTGAGGTGTTCGAATTTTTCCTTTTTGCAAAACAATTTTAAAACTTCCGTTACACATTTGAACACCCGTAACCGATCCCCTTTCAAGTGGTATCAAGAGCTAAGGATACTATTTTGTGTAGCATATACATAATATTATATTGAGATCGATTTCTAACCGCGTGAGATGTTATTTTTGAAACAAAAATCAAGACCAATACAAAGGGAATTTCGGTTTCAGGCAGCTTGGGCTGCCCGAGAAGCTGCCCATTTCGGGCAACAAGGGCAGCTCGAGGGGCTGCCCGAACCCCCCTATGATTTTAATAAAAAAAAATTTTGGTAAGTTGGCCGGAATCCCGCGACGGCGATGACGACTATGGTTTCCAAAAGTGTTTTGGATTATCAAAGTGTCATGGGCCTTGAAGTTGTTGGGCCATTTGATGGCTAACATATTTGTGAAATTTAAATGGGCCAAAATGTTTTTGGTGAGAAATGATTTTTTGGGCCCTTAAGTTTAAATTTACAAAAGTTTCAAATATTGTCTCATGAAATAAATAATTGAAGTTGGACTTTAATTATTTATTGTAAATTGTGATTTACAAGAAATTCGATTATAAATAAATTAATTAGAAAGTAGACAAAGGTGTTTGTATACTTTGTTAATTTAGTTTATAATCGTGGCGGTTAGTGATTGAATCAAGATATATAATATTGGATCAATTAATTATTGTAATAATTAATTGATGGTGTATGATATGTGATATTATGCATGAAGGATGATCAAAAGTCCAAGTCCAATTTGCTAGGTGTATGCTAGGATATTTTGTGTTGAATGATTGTAATAATTATCAATTTTTAAAGTGGGCTTGGTTTATGGCCCGTTCCCACCCCCCATGAGATGTATCCCTATTTGTCATGGATATTTATTTGTAAATATTAGTATATTGGAATATCAAGATTGGAAGATGGTGGCCTTGATGATTATGAAGATCGAAGACATGTAAATATTGGAAGCTAATGTAATAGTTGCATTTGCATCCCATGCATTTCCCTAGGATTGGACCTAGGCCCGTGTTTAGCTCACACGTGCCATTAGTATTGAGGCGATTGATCATCCTTGTTTGTTTATTGTTTATAATACATGCATGATATGTTATAAATAATGAGTATGTGCGTTATTATTATGATAATAATAAAGTTGCATGAATCCGGCAAACATACGATCAAACATGACGAGCTTTTAAAATAAAATTAATGATGATACCTTTCAAAATTAAAAACCCTCATTTTGAATAAGATTCAAAATTAATATCAAGCCCGAAAAGGGGAATTATAAAGTTGTTTATAATTTCCATGTCTTCCATCGACAATGGGTGCATGATGAACGCTACCCGTATTCGGGGCTCAGCTCATATTATTGGGGGGGCCATGGGTGCCGGAAAGCTGTGACATCCATTGATATGGTGATGTGAACTACGTGGAACTCCCATGATTTCGGCTCATATTATTGAGAGAACTCATGGCAACCGTCCATTAAGGTTCAACATCGATGGGTAAGGCTTGACACGTAAAGATGAACGACGTCATATTATTGGGTCTTAATCAAACGTGAGACAAAAGTTTACGTAGAGGGTTGCATGGAGATACAATTGGAAACTACCTTTTAGGAATTGTGATTGGCTGATATTATTCGGGATCATAATTCGCTAATTTGACCTTGCGTACCTACTGAGGAAAGGAGTTTCCCGTTTTCACTAGAGGGTAGTGAAAATGTCAAAACAGTGGGAGCGAAAATTTATGAAGTAAAAGTCCATACTTCATATCTTACTAAATATTTTAAAATAGTCAATAAGATTTATCTGTTTTACTCTTCAGTACAAATTGTGACAATGTCTTCGATTCGCAATCCGCTATCTGCAATACTCGAAAAACACATATTAACTTGACCTAATTACCTCACTTGGCTAAGAAACCTGAAAATCGTCTTGAATTCGGAAAGGATAGCGTATACACTTACTGAGTCGCCCCCTCTTGAGGCTCCGACTGACTGCACTCCTGAGGAATTGCAGACTTACAAGGAATTGTGTGACCATGAATTGAAAGCCAAAGTGTTATATGCAGGCTTCTATGAATGATGCGAAGTCGGTTCTTTATGTGGGTTCTTCATCTGGTATGGAGATTGGTCCACATGGGAAGGGAAAGAAGCGTTTTTTCCAACATCCCAAGAAGAACGTGCCCTTGAAGAGGCAAGCTCCGAATCCCGTTGGGGCAGCTACACCAGTTAAAGCTGACAAGACTGTTGACATATATCATCACTGCAAGAAGCATGGACGTTGGAGGCGTAACAGCAGGGAATATCTTGCCCAGAAAGGTTATGGAAATGGTATGTTCTATATCAAAGTAAACATTTCAATTAACTCTACTTCTTGGGTATTAGATACCAGCTGTGGCTCACATCTCTGTAATGAGTTGCATGTGGTTGGAAGAAGTAGGAGACTAAGGGAATGTGAGACCTTCTTGAGGATGGGCAATGGAGCAAGAGTTGATGCCAAGGCCGTAGGAGATGTTTGTTTGCTTTTGAACGATGATTTTAAGTTAATTTTAAGAGATGTTTTGTTTGTACCTGAATTGGTGAAAAACATTATTTCCATTTCTATGCTTTATGAAGATGGATATTCTTGTTTATTTAGCAAAGGTGTTTGCAACATTTACAAGAATGAATGTTTAATTGGTACTGGAGAACTTGAAAACGATCTCTACAACTTAAAATTGAAAGATATTCCACTAAAGAATGTCCAAGCTATAACAACAACAAACAAGCGAAAAAAAGATACTCTAAATTCGGCACAATTGTGGTATGCTCGATTAGGACATATTTCCCTAAGAAGGATGAACAAGTTAGTGGGAGTGGGCATGTTTGATATGTCTGATATTAATACTCTCACGACTTGTGAATCCTGTCTGAAAGGAAAGATGACCAAAATTCCCTTTAAGGGCCATGTGGAGCGAGCCAAAGGGTTATTGGATTTGATCCATACCGATGTGTGCGGTCTGCTTAGCATCACCACTAAGCATGGACATGCCTACTTCATCACCTTTACCGATGACTTTTCGAGGTATGGGTATGTGTATTTGATGAAATACAAGTCTGAAGTCTTTGATCAGCTAAAGGGAGCCAAGGTTTTCTCAAAACTCGATCTAAGATCTGGTTATCATTAATTGAAAGTCGAAACTGAGTATATCCCTAAAACTGCTTTTAGGGCAAGATATGGACATTACGAATTTACAGTAATGCCTTTTGGTTTAACAAATGCTCCTGCAGCATTCATGGACCTGATGAATCGAGTGTTCAAACCATACCTCGACAGGTTTGTGGTTTTTTTTATAAATGATATCTTGGTATATTCACCAAGTGAGGAAGAACACAGAGAACATCTGTGTCTCACTTTGCATACACTGCGAGAAAAGGAACTCTATGCAGAATTCAAAAGGCGTGAATTCTGGCTGAAAAGTGTGGCGTTCCTAGGGCATATAATTTTTGAATTTGGGGTATCAGTAGACCCTAAGAAGGTAGAGGCAATCAAAGATTGGCCACAACCCAAAACAGTAACCAAAGTAAGAAGTTTTCTTGGTTTAGCTGTCTACTATAGAAAATTTTTGGAAGGATTTTCTTCGATAGCCATCCCACTCACCAAACTTACTTAGAAAAATTCGAAATTCATTTGGAATGAAGCATGTCAAAGAAGTTTTGAAACCCTGAAGACGAAGCTTGCATCCACACCAATACTAATTCTTCCGAGGATGGTAAGCATTTCACTATATATAGTGACGCGTCAAAGGGAGGATTAGGGTGTGTATTTATGCAAGAGGGTCAGATAATTGCTTATGCCTCACGGCAACTAAAACAATATGAGCAGAATTACCCCACTCATGACTTGGAGTTAGCCGCAGTGGTATTTACGCTTAAAATCTTGAGGCACTACCTTTATGGAGTGAAATGCGAATTTTTTACTGATCACCAGAGCCTCAAGTACATTTTCACTCAAAAAAAATTAAACATGAGGCAAAGAAGGTGGATGGAACTTCTAAAAGATTATGATTTGGTAATCAATTATCATCCGGGTAAGGCAAATAAGGTGGCAGATGCATTGAGTTGAAGAAATTTTGGAAAAGTGAGCTTATCTTCACTATCAGCGCAACCAGGACTTCGGGAAACCATTAAATTGAAGCAGAGTCAAGACACCTCTATCCTTAAAATTAAAGAACTAAACCAAGAAGAAAAAGTTCCAGAATTTCAAATTGATGAAAATGATGCCCTTTGGATGAAAGGACGGTTGTATGTGCCCAATATCGATGGGATTAGATTAGAAGTGATGGCCGAGACACATAAATCTAGATTTTCAGTACATCCAGAAAGTACCAAAATGTACAGAGACTTGAAAAATAATTATTGGTGGAAAAGAATGAAGAAAGACGTGGCTGTCTTTGTTTCCAAGTGCCTAACCTGTCAACAAGTCAAGACAGAACACCAGCGTCCTGGAGGACTTCTACAACAGTTGGAAATACCGAAATGGAAGTGGGATAACATATCCATGGACTTTGTAGTCGGACTACCAAGATCAAGGCAAGGTCACGATGGGATCTGGGTAATCATTGACAAATTGACCAAGTCTGCACATTTCTTGCCGGTGCGAATGACTTATAACCTGGATAAGCTAGCTACCTTGTATATGGACAACATAGTGAGACTACACGGAGTCCCAGTGAGTATACTGTCTGACAGAGATCCGAGATTTGTATCGAGATTTTGGAAAAGTTTTCAAAAGGCTATGAACCATCCACAAACTGATAGTCAAACCGAGAGAACAATTCATACCCTCGAGGATATGCTGAGGGCATGTGCTCTGGATTTTACTGGAAACTGGAGTGAACAGCTACACCTGATAGAATTCGCCTATAACAACAGCTATCACAGTAGCATCGAGATGGCTCCGTTGAGGCTCTGTATGGCCTAAATTGTAGATCGTCTCTATACTGGTATGAAGTCGGAGAAAAGGCTGTTACTGGACCAGAGCTTGTTCAATTAACCGTTGACAAAGTAGCCATAATCAAGGAAAGACTCAAGACAGTCCAAGATAGACAAAAGAGCTGGATAGATTAGAAGAGAAGACTGTTGGAATTGGAGACCGTTGAAAAGGCGTATGTCAAGGTCTCTCCCATGAACGGAGTGGTTCGGTTCAGTAAATCCGGAAAGTTAAACCCGAGATATGTGGGACCGTTTGAGATATTGGAAAATGTGGGACCTTAGCCTACCGTCTTGCTTTGCCGCCCGATATGTCCAGGATTCACAATGTTTTTCACATCTCACAGCTGAGGAAATATGTTCCAGACTCGAGTCATGTTCTCAAAATTACACCACTAAAGATTGAAGGAAATCTCAATGAAGAACTCAAATACGAAGAAGTCCGTATCCGAATAGTGGACACAAAAGACCAAGTGTTGAGGCACCGGACAATCTCATATGTCAAAGTGCAGTGGTCAAATCATACTGAAAGGGAGGCCACTTGGGAGCTTGAAGAGAAAATGCGCTCGCAATATCTTCATTTATTCAAAAGCTCAAGTTGATCCAAGTTTCGGGGACGAAACTTTCGATAAGGAGGGAGGGATGTGAGAACCCGGAAAATTCGATCCGAAGCAAATCACGTAAGAAATAAAAAGTTAAAATTTAGCTTAATCTAAGCTCAAAAACTTTCATTCTAACTATAAACTTAAATATGAACTTAGATTTTTCAGCTAACATAACTCGAGGAAGTAGCTTCAAAGCTCGTTGATTAACTCGACATGAAGCCGAGCTGCAACTAACCGCATCCATTGAAGTATTGTCATTGGAGGAGTAAAACCCCAGCTCAAGGACTAGATCTTTCAGCTCAACCAAGCTTGTCCTAACAAGACCAAAAAGGGAGCTAAAAGGTGAGCCAAGGAATTGGACAAACTTATTATGCAAGAAACAACCTTTGAGATAACCAAGGAAGAAGCTAAGGGATGAGCTAAAGGTTAGGACAAATTAAGTATTCAAGAAATGACCATTGAGATAATCCATGAAGGAGCTGCGTGAGGAGCTAAGGGTTAGGACACCTTTATTATGCAAGGAATGAGTCTTGATGCTTGGATATCCTTGACCAACATTATGATCACCATTATGACCATTCTTGGAGACCAAGAATTCGGCCAAGAGGCTAGGTGAAAAGCCTTGGATTGTCCTATAAATACTACACCAAAGTGATAGAAAAATCATCCCACAAAGCCTAAAAAAAAATTTCGGCTCTTCCCCCTCTCCCTACAAACATTCGGCCGAACTCAAGGAAAGGAGAAGGAAGGATTTTTCATGCAGTCTAGAGTTACTACCCTGTGACAAAGTGCTGCTCGATTTTCAAGAGGAGACGTTGTACAAGAATCTGCAAATTCTGTAAGTGCGCTTTTGTTACATATATTTTTGTATTTTTAAACTTGATATACATAATATGACATGCAAGTATGTGTGTCCTTATTTTCGAAAATTTCTATCTGTTTCGTTTAAAATTTCGATCGATTATGCGTTCATTCTATGCTTCGAAATTCGTTGATTCCGCTGAATTCGTTTGAAAACCTGATAACAAAAAAATCGGATAAGTTCTGTCTGTTGTCTCTGAAATCTTTGTTACAATGTTATGATTCAATTTGAAATGGGATGAGAATTGTGATTTTGCCTGACCCCCAATGGTGGGTATAAAATCATTTCTGTTTGACCCCCAATGGTAGGTATAAAACCATTTCTCTCTGGCCCCCACCGGTGGGTATAAAACCGAGTTCTGGCCTCACCCCTTAGAGGGACTAACATATTGGGGACAATTTGACCATGGAAATGAGATGAGTAACAGTGTTGTGTCTGTCATCGAATTGTCCTGAAATGATCTGATCTGCTTCTGAATTGTTCTGAATCATCTGTTAACTTCTGTCTTATATTCGATTCGGTTCTGTAAGTTAAAAGTAATGAGATTTGAAAGTGTGTTAAAGAAATATTTTAAAGACTAAGTTCTATATGTATAATTGGATATCGATCGACCCCCCACTTGCTGAGTGTTTCCCAAAACACTGACCCCTTACAAATTTAAGATAAAAATGAGGAACAATTGAATGAAGAGTAGCAAAAAGCGTTCTGGGGATGGTGATCGACAGACAAGTTTCCGGAATTTTATACTTTACTTCCCTTTTGTTCAGTTTCCGCAATTGCAACTCTGATGTAATTTTTATTTCTATTGTCATTGTAAAGACAATGTTTAATTTATGAAAAGACTAGTTTTTGGCATTTTGATACAAGGCTTAATTGTTTTCAAGTATTTGTTAAACAATGCCGGATGTCACCGACGCTTCGGATACGGGGCGTGACAACTCTTCCCCCCCCCCTTAAAAGAAATTTTGTCCTCGAAATTAAAACTTAAGGAATAACTCGGGATACCGACTCCTCATTTCTGGCTCAGATTCCCACGTAGCTTCTTCCTCCGAATGATTAAGCCACTTGACCTTCACTAGCTTCATCAGTTTTTTCCGAAGCTTTTTCTCCTGTCTGTCTAAGATTTGCACTAGTCTTTCTTCATAAGACAGGTTCGGAGTGAGCTGCAACGGTTCGAAGTTCAAGACATGCGAAGGATTCTCCATGTACATCCTCAGCGTAGAGACGTGGAACACGTTGTGTACTCCGGCCAGATTCGGCGGAAGAGCAAAACGATAAGCTAACGTCCCAACCCTGTCGAGGATCTCAAATGGTCCGATGAATCTCGGACTAAGCTTTCCTTTCTTCCCGAACCGCATGACACCTTTCATAAGTGCTATCTTCACGAAAACATGGTCGCCAATGGCAAACTCTAGATCCCTCCTCCTCTGATCCGCATAACTCTTCTGTCGACTCTGTGCAGTCCTCATTCTATCACGGATCTTGACTACTATATCGGCAGTCTGCTGAATAATCTCCGGACCCAATTCTGATCTTTCTCTTACTTCATCCCAATGAATAGGCGATCTACACTTACGACCGTTCAATTCTTCATATGGAGCCATACCTATAGACGACTGAAAACCGTTGTTATAGGTAAATTCCACCAATGGAAACTTCGACTCCCAACTCCCTGAGAAATCGATGACGCATGCTCAGAGAAGATCCTCCAAAATCTGGATAACTCTCTGACTGACCATCCGTCTGAGGATGGAAGGCTGTGCTAAACAACAACTTCGTACGCATAGCTGCATGCAAACTCATCCAAAAGGAGGAAGTGAATCTAGGATCTCGGTCAGACACTATCGAAACGAGAATACCATGAAGTCTGACTATCTCTCGGATATACAACTTCGCATACTAAATCATGGTGAAAGTCGTCTTAATAGGCAAGTAGTGCGCTGATTTGGTAAGACGATCAGCTGTATCCCTGAACCATTGAGGGTCACATAAGTATCGGATTCTGTGTTTCCGTTGAGATAGTCAAATTTCAAAGTGTTGGAATTTGGTGACTATAGTTTGATGGAGATCAAACAAGAAGCTTATAAAGGAGTTTATGAGCTGATTCCATATGACGGAAGAAATGGAAGTTGGCATGATTGCTAAATAAGGAAGGAGAGTGGAATTGTCTGTTTTGTGAAGGAGTTCACTAAAACTGGCAGCTGCCAAATATGGTAACTGCCATATATGGTAAGTTCCAAAATTGGTAAATGAAAATTTTGATCTTCGAAATTTTTAATTTTCATTATATGAACAAGATTTGTATCCTGGACATATCGGCGCTCTCGGATCGTCGATCGGGGTTACAATGAGTTCGAAATCATTTATTTAGTGAATTGAGAATTTACTAATTAAATAGTGGTGCTAGTTGTAGTGACTACTAACATGAACAAATTCTCATAAATATTCTAGATGAGTCTAGAGTTAAATTAATCAAGGATTTAATTTATAAATTAAATAATGGTTATTTAATTTTATATACATATACATGTATATGTTTTATATGGTGATATAAAATAAGTGTATGTGATATTATCATATAATGTATTATTAAAGGTTAATAAATACATTATATATTAATAATATGAGAATTTAAATATAATAGTAAATACACCACAAGGGCTCATTGTCGAGGGATGAATAATTTTTCACACAAAACATAAGAAAATTCCTTCCTTTTCTTCCTTGAAAGCCACGGCCACATCATGTTTTTATGAAAGAAAAATTTTTGCCAAAAGCAAATATGATTTGCTTAATTATGGATTAAGAATCTATAATTTTGGTTAATGATTTATTAAGAAAAAATTAGCATAAAATCATGATTTTGAATCATTTATGTCTCGGCCAAAACTCAATTGAATGATAATAGGTTTCGGCCCATTTTTTTTCTTCTTCCACCGTAGCGGCGCTTCGTCTCCGAATTTTAGAAATTTGGATGATAGAGTCTCAAGGCACAAATCGTATGTGATTTCTAGTGCAATCCAAGCGAGGAACAAAGTTTCTTATCGTGGACCTAATTAGGCGATCAAAATTGAAGAGACGTTCGTAGAGAATTACAAGAAGGGCTATATCCGCCTCAAACTGGAATAGTTTGGAGTCCAGTTTTAAGAATTCAAAGGTATAATTATTTAAACACCGAATGAATGGTTTTAAACACACGGAGCCCATGAACAAAAATTTTAAAATTCCGCTGCGTCTTGGGTGCGAGAATACGATGTCCCAACACAAGGCAAACTGCAACTCATAGTGGAACGGCGCATTTCAGAGATTACAGTGTACAAATTTCAGAGAAATTTTGACGTGGCAATCAACAGAAAAAAAGATTCAAATTATATTTAATGTTTCCGTTGAAGAGAAGCCTACAAATAGGTGAGAAGATCAGTTGAGAACACAACACATCTAATCAATCTATCTAGCTTGCTGTTACCCTGTTGAATTTATTGCTCTTACTCAAGAATCAAAAAGCTCACGCTTATAAGTTATATTTGTAGCATTTAAAGCTTCCTTTCGAGTTTATAAGCACAAACTATTTTGTTGTTTACTTGTTATTTAACTAGGCCAGTTGTGCTAAGATTAATGGAAGAACTGTGAGATATTTAGCAAACTAAGAGTTTCAGTTTTGACAGTGTTAAGTCCAAACTGAAGTGGGTCTGTACAAGTTTTGTATTGATCAAAGTCTTTTAGTGCATATCTTATCATTGTGATAGAAGGGGTGACGTAGGAGCATTTGAAGTCTCCGAACATCCATAAATCTTTGTGTGTTTTACTTCAGTTATTTATTCTATCTTTCAATCAGTTTATTTCCGCAACTGTCATCAGTTAAATTGATTGTCATTGACTTACGAGATTCCTAGTTTCAGTTTTTCACAAAACTGACACTTCATTTGAAAAGATTATAAAATCGGAAGTATTTATTCAACCCTCTTCTAAACACTTCTCAACCTATCAACCGATCCTAACAAGTGGTATCAGAAGGGGTTGTTCTTGAAAGAGCATTGAAACTGGTTTTGATTTTTAAAATTCGAAAATTTCAGAATTTTTAAAACATATATATGCAAAACTGAATTTTCGTGCAGCTTGCAGTGACCGTGGGAAAAATGACATATCTCCTTTGTCGAGTGTCCAAATGATGAACCGCTTTTTGCATTGCAAACTAAACTCAGTGAGGTTTACAACGGTATAAATTTTGCAGCCTATTTATGCCCGAGAAAAAGCAGTTTATTCGTTGAAGACTGAGCATATGTGCTGCGGCAGGAAATGAGCCATGGAAAAAATTGATTAGTTATCCCTCTTCGTTTATAATTTTCAAAATTTCAAAAATATAGGGGGAAAACTCATTATAATTTTAAGGGAGAGATTATTTTTAAATATTGAGGGGGAGAAAATTTTGTGCTTAAAATATTTTTAAAAATGTGACTTTTTGATTCACACAAAAGAGGAAGAAATATGTTAGTTGAATCGATTCTTTACCCAAGTTTTGTGATTATCAAAAAGGGGGAGATTGTTGGAACATTTCATGTTCGCAATCTTGATTCTGATGTTAACAAAACCTGTTATTATGTTTCTAACATATTTACTCATGTATAAAGTTATTAAAACAAGAAGCAAGCTGAAATTGAATTTCTAACATGCTTTGGTGTTCTAATGATATCTCTCAGCTAGATGATTCAAATGCAAATATGCTAACTTTTCTGATCAAAAAACTCAATTTGGAACAAGTCGTATTTCACGTCAATTTCGCAAATTCGGATGTTATCAAGGACTAACTGATCGCTGAATTACCAAACTGATTGCACGAAAACAACCAATAGGTTGGATACGAGCAGTTGCGGTATTTGGGTCATATCTCTCAGCTTGGATATTGAAATGAAGCAATTCAGTATGCATTGGAAAGACAAGAAAATGATCTACAAATAATCTTCAAAAGTCAAAGTCTGAATCAAAGTTTAGGATGCTGATAAATGGCGATGAAGCTACTGGTTCTGCACAAACTGAAATCAGCTAGGCTGATTTCAGCACACCAGCTGAAACTGAACTGAACCAGCTGCTGACCAACTGAACTGAACTGAACCAGCAGCTGACCAGCTGAACTGAAACTGAACTGAACCAGCAGCTAACCAACTAAACAGAACTGAACCAGCAGCTGACCACCTGAACTGAACTGAACCAACAGCTGACCAGCTGAACTGAACTGAACTGAACTGAACCAGCTACTGACCAGCTGAACTAAACTGAATTGAACCAGTTGCTGACCAGCTGAACTGAACGACCAGTTGAACTGAATGACCATTTGATTTGACCAGTCGGAAAAATGTCCAGCAAGGCAAATTTGATCGTTGCAATTTCAGATACAGTACAGAAACTTTCCGAACGATCATATTCTTGTGTCTAACGTATATATAATTGTTGAGGCTTATAAATACAACAACTTGAAGATCAAACAAGAGCTTTTGTAGAGGATTCAAAGCATGGGTAGTTAGCATGAAGAAATCAGCTAGCTGAGAGCACAGACCCTTGTGTGAGGATACATTTGGGATGTACACTGTAAATGATAAATTCCTCACACACAATCACTCACACACATACAAGAGAGTTGAACTTCAAAGATTAGTTAAGTGAGTCTTGCACAAAGACAATAGACTTGTGTATGTTGTCTTTGCATAGACATTAAACACTATGCTGATTGTCAGGTGCTGCCTACAATCTTGAGTGCTAGGAATTCATTTTAGGCAGTGGGTAAGTCCTAGCTGAGTGAGTTTGTACAAAGAGTTGTATAAATCAAAGTCTTCTAGTGAATCCTTCCCAATGGGAAGAAGGGGTGACGTAGGAGCATTTGAAGTCTCTGAACATCCATAAACAAATTCGTGTCTATTTATTTATTTATTGCATTTACTTATTATTTCCATTGTCTTGAAGATGAATTGTTGAAGCATTTTATGTGTTCTTCAAATACCAAAATATTTTATTCATTCAACTTGCATATTTTTAAATGCTTTACAAAATATTTAATCGATTTTTATGAAAGATTATTTCGAGTATTTTCCACTTGGTTTGAACACCAAACTATTTTTAATTCATCAGTGTTCAATATTTCAAGAACCGAGCTATTGTAGCTCAACGATTATCCCCCAAACCGATCCTAACAACTGGTATCAGAGCAGTTGAATCTTGTCTCAGAATATTCTCATTCACAAAACTGATCAACATGTCTTCATTCAATAAAATACCGCTGTTTTCCAAAGAAGACTTTGACAACTGGAAAATCAGAATGCAGTCTCATTTAGTTGCACAAGATGACTTCATGTGGTATGTCATCACTTAAGGTCCCATGAAGATCCTAAAAGCAAATACAGCAGTTGCCATTACTGATGGCGCACCTCATCGCATAGAAAAGCCTAGAGAAGAATGGACAACTGAGGATAAGAGGAAAGCCAACCTAGACAATGTGGCAAAAGATATCTTATACAAAACACCGAATAAAGTCACTTTCTGCAAAATCAAAATGTGCAAAACTGCCAAAGAGATATGGTAGAAATTGATCCAGCTATGTGAAGGAAACAAGCAAACAAAAGAGAAAAAGCTATCAGTTGCTGTTCAGAAATTTGATAACATCAAGATGAAGGTTGGAGAATCCATGCACGATTATGATGAGAGGATCAGTGGTATTATCAATGAGTTGGATGCACTTCGAAAAGTGTAGTCGAACAAAGAAGTGGCACTAAAGGTGGTCAAAGGTCTTCCCAAGGAATGGGATGTCAAGACCATGTCAATGAGAGAGTCAAAGGTTCTTAACAAGAGCGAACTTCATGATTTTTTTGCTGATCTAAAGGCTTACGAGTTTGAACTACAGATCAGAGAAGGAGAACCTTCAACACCAACTGCCTGCTTTAACTACTGTCAGACTGGAACCAACTGGTTCAGTTGACAAATCTACTGATCAACTTAGCAATGATGCTATGTCATTGTTTGTCATAAAATTTGGAAGGATTATGAGGAAGAATCATGGGAACTTCCAGGAACAATATAAGAAAAATCAGTCCAAAGAAGAATCGTATGCTTGCTACAACTGTGACAAATCTGGTCATTTCATAGCAGACTGTCCTAAGCCAAAGAAGAACAGTCGAGGATCAAGTGAAAAAAAGCCCTATGAGCACAGAAGAAGGACCAAGGATGACAAGAAATCATTCAAAAAGAAACATGAAGTGCTTTTGGCTGAAGAGAGCAAATCTAAGTGGGCAAAAACTGACAGTGATGAGTCAGAACCAGAAAGCCCAATCAGTTCAAGTGAAGATGAGGAGGAAGTCAAGTGTTGAATGGCAGATGATGCTGAACTAGAGTCAACAAGTGAACAGGTATTTAACTTAAGCTCTACTGATTTCACTCGTAAGGAACTCATTATCACATTGCATGACATGGTAAATGAGTATCACAAACTTGCTCAATCATTTCAAAAAGTTAGAACTGAGCAAACCGATCCCAATGACAACAAAACAGAAACCTATAAGTCATTTGAACTGTTGAGTCTAAAAACGGAGATTGCACAGCAAAAAACTGAAATGATTGAAAATCAAGCCTTGACATGTCAGTTAAAAATTGAAATTTTAAAACATACTGAACTAATTCAAGCTTTGAACAAGTCTTCAGTTGCATTGACTGAAATGCAGAATTCTTAAAAATCTGTTACTGATAAAACTGGTTTAGGTTTTAACAATCATGATGAAAATTCTGCAAGTGATACACAGCCAAGGTTGAATGAAAACAAAGGAAAGTACATTACCTTTGTAAAATCAACTATGGTAAATGAATTCTCAGAACCAAGTAAACGAGCTGTTCAATTGACTGAAAGTAAGAAAAAAGGCAAACGGTATGGAATTGGATATAGCTCTGTGAGTTCAACTGATGAAAGAAACTCGTCACTTAAACGATTCATTCGCAAAAATCAGTATTCAAGAATGGCTATTACAATTACTACAGCTGTAAGCCGGTTCAGAAACGATATCAAAAGAATAGTCAGTCGAAGAAGGACACAAATCATACTTTATCATCCTCACACCACACACATATTACCAAAAATTCGAGAAAAACCATTTGGAACACAGCAACTGGGAAGATATTATAAATATTATGAATTTCTTTGGGCCATAAGTTAATCAAGAATATTATGAATTTCTTTGGAACACGTAGAGTTTCTAAGAAAATATTTATGATTCGTGGTTACTAGTTGAATTAATTTTTTGGAATTTCTCATAAGTAATAATGATTCGAAGATTTGCAACGACTTTGGGAGTAAAGAAATGTATATATTGGGATTTTAAATTTGACGAAAGGTAAGATTGGTTATAGGAATTGATTTTTGGGTAAATAAGTTTAAATTTTTTAAAATTATGTTATGAGAAAACTGTAGAAGGAAATTAACAATGCCAAAAACTTATGGGTTAACTGTAGGGATTTTGAAATTAAGGATCAATTAGGAAAATTTTTAAGGAAATTAAGGATTAGTTTTGCAATTATTACGGAATTTTGGGACTAATTTAGCAATAAGTGATAATTAAATGTGTTAAATGCTAAGAATTTTCGATGATTCAGACTTTTAAGAATATTTAGAACCTCGGGATATCTGGGTTATAAGGTTATAAGGAATGTTAATCAAGGGTTTTTAAGAATGAATCAATATTAGGCCTGAAAATCTAAGCGTTAGCGGATGTATTTGAGATTTTAAGATTGAAATATGATAAGTTGATGAACATTTTGGGTATAAAATAAGTAAAATAATTTACGATAAGTACGGTCATCCATCTTTTATTATTGGGAATTGTAAGAAAGGTTGAAATTCGAGGTTATAATAGTAACAACAGTAAGTCATTATGGGTATTTTTAAGTTGCGAATTGCAAAATAAGGATTTAAAAGTTAAATTTATTTGTGATCAAGGAGATGTAAGGACATTCTAGAACTTAAGTTTTATCAGAGTAGCGCAGCGGAAGCATGAATTTTTTGGATACTAGAACCGAATCTAAACTTTGGGTTATTAAGGATAAGCGAATTTTGAGGACAAAATTCAATTTAAGGGGGGAAGATTGTTACGACCCGAAAATTTTAAGGTCCACGCGAAGCACATGCATACAAATTATTAAATTCCTTTGTATTTTAATTATATGTTTTAATTTCATGAATTAATTATATTGTGCATATGTACATGTTTAAAATATAATTTTCTACATGGTTGCATAAAAATATTTTTTTAAAGGTTATTCAAGTTGCGATCGAAAAACAGAGACCGATGGCGGAAAAGTAAAAAACGTTTTGATTAAATAATTGTTTTAAGGGTGACGCTTTTTCTTATTTTTGAAAATATGGTGTTTTGAGGTGATTTTATATGCCGAGACGTAAATTTTATCGATGTTGGTTTTTCAACAAAAATGCGAAATTTTTGGCAACCCGTCTATTAAATTCACAAACTTATTTTAACAAAACTATTTTTATACTTTAATTAAATCTTAATTAAACACTAATGGGCTTAATTTTATGCTTAATAGGCCTAAGCCTTGATTAGTGAATTAATTAGTATAAAATTTGTCAAACACCCTAAACCTTATACTTTTCTACACGCCACTTTTGGCTTTTGCACACACCAAAACTCTTTCAAAAGTCACGGCACAACACACACAATAATTGGAAGGAAATTTCGAAAAGCTTTAAGGGTTTCAAGCCAAGGTTCTTGCCCCGTTCTTCGCAATCGTCAACGGTTTTTCGTTCGTTTAATACTCAAAGGCACGTCATATTATTCCTTTAAACATCTATCACACCAAGCTAGGTGGTTCATCAGGGTCCAAGGGTCATGGACAGGGGTCGGGCTAGGGGCTGGTGCGGCTGGCTCGCTGCTGACTCAACCAAAACAAGGAAACCGTGAGGGTTGCATCATAGAGTCACGCACTGGCTGTGCCTTCTTCAGGTGACTTGTGCGCTGGTCCAGGGGCCTGGGCTGGTCTAGGCAGGGGCTGGGTATGGTTCAGTGGTGGTCAGGGTTGGCTGGGTTCGATGGTGGCTCAACTGGGGGTGACCTAGGATGACTAGGAGTCTATTAGCATGAGTTTAGAAGAGTGCAGAATTTGGTCAAGTTCCAGCAAGTTTTTGAGCGGGCTAGGGCTGGTTTTTCGAGCTGGGCTTGGTCAGTATAGTCCTTAGGTGGGTTGGCTCAGGTTTGGCTCAAGGTGGCTTGGGCGTGGCTCGAGTAAATTGGGAGATGGCTCGCTGTGTTCGTCGATGTGTCAAAAACAAAAATTAAAAGGCTAAAATTGAATCCATGGGTCCACAGGTATGGCTCATTACTTGGAAGGGTAGAATAAATACTAAAAATATTATGTTTAAAATTTGGGATCAAAATATTGAGTTTTGGGTTTATCCAGGATTTTATCGCCACATGTTACGTTAATTAAAGAATTAATTGAAACGCCTAGTTTTAAGCTTTATAAAATTATGAAAAATTATATTTAAGCTCAAATAATTATTAAAAGTCTAAGTTTTAAATTTGGGGATTTTATATTAGGTTTTGGTTTAATTCGGGATTAAAACGCCTTAATACGTTATGTTTAAAGATTAATTTAAAAGTCATCGATTTAAGCTAAAAAAAATATGAGAAAATTCATGTAGGCTTAAATAATTATTTGGGAGATGTTAGAGTCAAAGAAATTAAGAAAAAGTCAAAAACAAAAAATTACACGTCCAGAGGTAAAACGGTCTTTTTACACCTCAAAATTAGTAAACGTCATGGCAGTGCTCTGAAAGCTGTTTTGTATGCTATTATGATTATTTCAAATGTTTATGAATTTTTACATGTTAAATTAAGATTTTTAAATGTCCATTGATTTTTATGATTTAAGGTTGTCATTTAAAAGACATGTTGCATGCTTGGTTTCAAAAATAAAAATGATATGTTATGCATGATTTTTATAAGTGATGGAAATGTTAAACGTTAAAGGAAGTGAAGTAATTGTGACTATAATGATGCTATGTTGGAGATGTCGTGAGGGTTATGGTCCCAGTGGGAGCTCGACGATCGTATTTCTCGTGACACCATTGAGGATGTGAGGTTTGAGGTAAGAATGAGAATATCGTGAGGGGAGAAGGCCCCAGAGGGAGCCCATTTATGGGAAAAGGCCCCAGAGCGAGCCCCGACGATCGTATTATAATCGATGAGGATAGACTAAGGGAGGTATAAAAAAAAATTTTCTAGCACGTTTTAAGGAAACAAATAGCAGATGTTTCACTGGGTTCCTAAAGGACTAATATTTTTAGGATCCAAATGAATATGGGTACAAAAATTATATACTGTGTGTGATTGCATGTAACATGTTCAAACAAAGAATCAACTTGGTATCTAGACAGTGGCTGTTTGCGGCATATGACAGGAGATGCAAATTTGCTTTCTCAACTGATCAAATATACTGGACCAAACATCAGTTTTGTAGACAACTCCAAAGGTAAAACTGTGGGTAAGAGTAAGCTTATCCATGGTAACTTTACAATTAAGATGTTTTGCTAGTTGAGAATTTGAAGTATAACTTGATAAGCATCATTCAATTATGCGACAATAATTTCTCATTTCATTTTGACAGACACACTTGTTCGATTAGAGACTCAAATGATGAGGTCATCATAACTGGAAATCGTTGTGAAAACACTTACGAAGTCAGTTGGACTGAACAACCTTATGCACCAGTTTGTTTCATTGCTTCCAAATCTTTTCAAAACTAGTTATGGGATAAGAGGTTGAACCACTTAAACTTTAAATCTATTGTCTATTTGAGTAACCATGATCTTGTAACTGGTTTGCCCAAAATAGATTTTACAAAAGAAAAAGTTTGTTCAGTATGTCAGTTTGGTAAACAAGTAAGATCTTCATTAAAAAACAAAGGTTGTAAATCTTCTTCCCGATGCTTAGAACTGTTACATATGGATCTTTTTGGTCCAATACCGGTAATGAGTTTAGGGGAAATGAAAGACACCATAGTGGTAGTGGATGATTTTTCAAGATTTACTTGGGTTATTTTTCTCAAATCCAAAGACCAAACTGCTGCACAACTGATTAAGCTCTTCAAAAGAATTTTAAAAATGAAAAATCAGTTGGGATTGATCGAATAAGGTCTGTTATTTCTCCAAGGTTTTGGGCTGAAGCAGTAAACACTGCATGTTACACTCAGAACCGATCGATGATTAATAAAAATCATGTGAAAACACCATATGAGATCTGACATGGAAGAAAAAGTGTGGTTTCTTATTTCAAAATATTCGGCTGCAGATGTTTTATTATTGATAATGGTAAAAATCATTTAAAAGCCTTTGATGCTAAATCTGCAGAGGTAATATTTCCTAGATATTTTTCAGTTCTCAAAGCATATAGAGTCTTTAATAAAAGCTCTTTAAATGTTGAAGAATCCATTCATGTTGTTTTTGATGAAACTGTGCTAACTGATAAGCCAACTGATCCAGCTGAGCTAGTCGATCGATTTACAGAAATCAGTATGGAGGATGATAATGAAGAAGAAAATCATATCAAAAGGAATATCCTTCAAACACCTGAACCAGAAATACTAGATCAATCAGTTGAACAGGAACCTACTCTTGATAATCAGTTGGTGGAGCAAACAGATAATATTCAGTAACCAACTAATTGTTGGATCTCGGTTTTCTACGCGCCCAAACGCAGCGGAAGTTTTAAAATTTTTATTTTATTTTGACAATCAAAATATATTTGATTTGGACGCTCGTATGGTTTTACGATTAAACATTCATAGGGAGTTGGAATATTATACCTTTGTGAATTAAATAACTTGACTCCAACTAATCCGGTTTAGGCGGATATAGCTCTTGATGAATCCCTACGAACTTTCTTCGAAAACTCTTTTCTTTATTCTTCTAATCAGGTCCACGACTTGATGATTTGTTCCTCTTCTAATTTGCACTAGAGAAATTAGAAGAAATTTTGCGTTGGAGATCAAATAATGAGAGACGGATCAAACTTTTCTTCAAAAAGAAGTGGCCGAAATTTTGGAGAGAAAAACTTGTGATTTTCGAAAATTGTGAAGGTGGAGGCTAGAGTTATGGCTTGATCACTCCTATTTATAATTAAGCCAAAACCTAATATACTTAATTAACATTAACGGGCTTGATTAATTAATTGGGCTAGTCCAACTAAATTAATTAATCAAAGTCCATTAAGAACTTTAATTATTTAATATATTGGAGTTGTACTCATACAAGCCGATTAAACATACTTTCCACTATATTTAATTTAATATTTAATAAACTCAACCTTTGGGCTTAATAAATTAAATACATTATAAATTCAACATTTGAATTTAATATTTAAATTATAAATTCAACTCTTTGAATTTTATCACCTCCAAAATTTAATATTTAATAAACCCAACTTTTGAGTTTAATAAATTAAATTATCAAATCTTATAAATTCAACTCCTTGAATTTATTCTCTCCAAATTTCATAAATTCAACTTCTTGAATTTACTATCTCATAAATTCAACTCCTTGAATTTATTTTCTCAAAATTTAATTATCATAAATTCAACTCCTTGAATTTACTATATCATAATATAAATTCAACTTCTTGAATTTATTCTCTCAACGGGAACAAATGATCCAGTACTTGTGTGACCTCAATGGTTCAGGGATACAGCTAGCTGTTGGTTCACAACTCCTTGTGATTCAGAATAACATTTATTCTTATTCGGGCTTACCCTAGTTAGTCCCATTCTTTTCATCAACACCTTGATCAAGAATGTCAGAACTCATTTCTGATTGCACCCATCGGATCATGGTAAGAGCGTCTAGTAGCATCGTCCCATGATCCCTAGGTATCACTGATAGTGCCTATAAGAACCAATCGATTAGGATTAACGTACAGTACGGTCCCTTCATCTCATATATCCCGATCGAATCTGCAACCATTGGTTCATCGAGAGTTGCATATTAATTCGATAACTATGTGATAACTACAATAGTGGCATCAGCGACGGTTCATTTAAAATTAGCCAAAACCGTCTCTAATTTAAAATTAGCTACAGGTAGCAATCACGACTGTCGCTAAAATTAGCGACGGTCATCTGTCAAGATTTCCGTCGCTAATTTGTTTCGAAAAATAAAAAAATACTTTTAATAATTTAATAAATCTAAAAGAAACTAATAACCAAACTAAAATCGTGTAAAAGAAAAAAATTTCAAGTGTTGTGAAATAGTAAAATCGTGTAAAAGAGAAAAATTTTAAGTGTTATAAAGTGGTTAGAAAAATTTTACGTGTTGTGTGAAAGTGATAAAATTGTGTAATAGAAAAAAAATTTTAAGTGTTGTGTGAAGTGATGAAATGGTGTAAGAGAGAAAAATTTTAAGTGTTATGAAGTGGTGAGAAAAATTTTAAGTGTTGTGTGAAGTGATAAAATGGTGTAAAAGAGAAAAATTTTAAGTGTTGTGAAGTGTTGCGGAGGAAAATGGAACGAAAATGGAGATATTTATAGACAGTTTGCGACGGGTTTTGGTGCAACCGTCAATATTGGCGACGGTAAATAATAAACCGTCGCATATTTTTATTTGACAACGGTTTGAATTTAAACCGTCGCTACAATTAGCGACGGTTTCAAAACAATGTCGGTAATTTTAGCGACGGCTTTCTCAAAACCATCACTAAATTTAAAGATGCGACGGGTTTTTTAAAACAGTCGCTAAAATTAGCGACGGTTATTTTAAAACTGTCGCTAATTTAAACGTAGCGACGGTTTTGACAAACTGTCGCTAAATATTGCAACGTTTTCCAAAACCATTGTTGTTTGTCAAAAAACCACGCTAATCGACAACAGTTTCTTCAAACCATTGTCAATTGTCCAGAAAAACACGCTAATCGACAACAGTTCATAGAACCGTTGTCGTTGACCCAAAAAAAACGCTCAAAGACAACGGTTCTGTAAAACCGTTGTCATTGATCCCAAAAATCGTTGTCTTTGACCCTAAAAAGACAACGATTTTTAAAAACCGTTGTCTTTGCCCCCGAAAAGACAACGGTTTTCGATAAAACCGTTCTTAAAAAACATACGACAACGGTTTTTGTGAAAAACCGTTGTCGTATGTGCGCTGTTGTATGCAGAATTTTTTGTAGTGTTTTTCAACTAAGACGCGAGTTTTTTTAGCAAACCGGCTAATAAATTCACATATTTAATAAAAGAAAAACTTTGTTAATATTTTAATTATGTCCTAATTGGACTAATGGGCTTAATTTAATTGGCTTAATAGGCCAAAGCCTATTTAGTAGTTAATTAGTACATAATACATGATTAAGTTCTCTTAAACCCTACAATTTTTCATTCCTAGCACTTCAAGGAATCGGCCACACCTCTTTTAAAATCTGAAAAACACTCCCCGCCCCTCACACAACACAACACACAAGGCACTACACAAAGCTTGAAGGAATTCGAAGGTGCCAAGGATTCAAGCCAAGGTTTCGCGTCCCGTTCTTCGTCGTCAACGGATATTCGAGCGTATATAACGCAAAGGCACGCCTTAATCTTCTTTTTCTCATCCATCATATCATAATATGGTTTTAATTAATGTGTGCATGAAGAGAATAAATTTATTTTCTGAATTTTCGGATTTGTGGCATGCACAAGTTGTAAACTCATGTTCTTTGATTTAAATTCATGTTTCATATTGTAAGGGACTGCCATGATGATAGGACATGATCCAGAGGAGTTTTTACAGGAATTTGAAAGACCCTAAACTCACCTAAATCGCTGCACCTCAAGCAACTCTCCTTAAAACCGTAAATTGCTGTCATGAGCTTGGGGGTGATCGGGTTCACGAGGGAGGGGCTGGCAGGGTCTTGGCTTGGGTCAGGGCTCGTCCAGGGACTGCCAAGGGTTAGGGCGAGAGTCCTAGCCAAGCTAGGACTCGAACCAAGGGCTAGGGAAAGAGTCCTAGCCATGCTAGGACTCTACCCGAGATTTCGCGCAGGGAGTTGCGAAGGGTTGCGCTGCTTCCAGGGGCTTGGGGTCTCGGTCTGGGGCTCAAGGGCCGGGTCAAGTCGATGCACTAGAGTCCTAGGGGCTCGTTGGTTTAAGGGTACAGTAGTCTAGTTTTGGGGGTTGGGAAAGTTTTGGTTCGACAATGTTTGGGGGTAACCCGTGAAAATCGAGAGTTGGCTCGGGAGTGAAAATTATGTGTCAATTATGGTTTTTAGAAAAAAGAAAAATTGGAAAACGACTCACGGGGGTCGAGTCATGGTCTATAAGGGCTAAAATAATATAAAAAGACTAAATTTAGAATTTAGGAATTTTATATTAAAGTTTGGGATTTTTCGGGATTAAAACACCGTCAAAACTATTAATTAATGATAAATAGAAAAGTCTAATATTTAAGCTAAATAAAATTATGAGAAAATTAATTTAGGCTTAAATAATTATTAGGGACATGTTAGAGTCAATGAATTTAAGAAAAAGTCAAATTCGAGAAATTTTACGTCCAGGGGTAAAACGGTCTTTTTACACCTAAAAATTTGTAAAGGTCAAGGCAGTGCCTTAAATGCTATTTTTATGATATTATGATTATTTTTAATTGATTATGAAATGTTCATGATTAAATGATGATTTTTAAATGTCTATTTGATTTTTATGATTTAAGGAAGACATTTAAAATACATGTTGCATGTTTGGTTTCAAAATGGGAAATGTAAATATTATTCAGGATTTTTCTAAAGTGATGTGAATGAAAAATGTTGAAGGATGTGAAGTGATTGTGACTCATTCGTTAATGTTGGCGACGTCGTGAGGGTTATAGTCCCAGTGGGAGCCCGACGATCGTGTTTCCATCATTGCGAATATGTTGTAACGGTTATGAGGTAATAGTTTTGTGGTAACGGAAGAATGGGAATATCGTGAAGGGAAAAGGCCCCAGAGAGAGCCCATTTATGGGAAAAGGCCCAGAGGGAGCCCCGATGATCGTATTTCTATTCGAATCATGATAGGCCAGGGCCCAGTTGACCGGTGAGAGTGTTGCTGGTGTCCCCCGCCGCCCAGTACTGTGGTTATATGTAGATGGATCCATCGACCTTCACGATCATGATCAAGAAAATCACAATTATCGATCTGAATTCAACAAAGGAAAAGGAAAATGTCTATGATTATGCTAAAATGTTTTTATGATAAGGAAAAAGGGAAAAGATTAAGATTTATTTATGCATGACATGAAATGTTATTTTTACCTAAAAGTATTTTCACTGTTGCATGTGGTTTTATACGTATTATTTGTTATAAAGATTATGGTGTGTTGAGTATTTAGACTCACCAGGTGTGATGGATGCAGGTGAAGTTGAGGGAGGTCTTGACGGATGATATGACTGGACTGAAGGTGCACACAACCCGAGGACAACGCTTCTATTATTCCGCATTATGACTTTTGACTCATGATTTATGATTAAAGATTTTTAAGACTATTTATTTATGTTTTTGAGAGATTTTTGAGAGGTTTAGTATGGGCTATACTTTTCAAACTTATTGCTTTTAGGCTTGGTAAACACGCGACGATTTCATTTTATGACTATTGCACTTGATTTTAAAATGCTAGATTGTTGGTATTTTATTTTAAAAAGGGAAAAAATATTTTATTAAAATATTTTGGAAAAGCCGAAAATCATATATAAAAAAAATTTCTAGTACTTTTAAAGCAATAAAAAGGGCTGGACGTTTCAATATGACTACCCATCTGCATGTTTGGACATCTCTGTGCTCTTACGAAGAAACGCAGTACACAACATCACAGATGCTAGTCTCGAGCTCAAGAGACTTTTATCCCTGTTTTAGGCGGCTGAATCAACTAGGAACGAATTTAAAATATGCAGTGTTTACAAATGAGTTTCAACATCGAATTACGATTCATTTGTATTAAAGCATAATCAAGGACTTTATCTATGCTGCTTGCATGGATATACAGATAAAGTATAACGAAACCATTAAAAAGTAAATTATATTAAAATAAAGATTGTTTATTACAAATGAGTCAATAAAATCCCTAGCCAACAGTTTGCTTACAGGGCATCTACTCTAACAATCTCCCACTTGCCCTAGAGCCAACTACCCATAAACTTTAATCCCATTGTTTCGCGATGCTTTTCAAACAATGGTCCTGGCAAGGGCTTTGTAAGTGGATCAGCAACATTATCTGCAGATGAGACTCTTTCAACCGATATATCTCCTTTTCCTACAATCTCCCGTGTGATGTGGAACTTCCTCAGTACATGTTTGGATCGCTGATGAGACCTTGGTTCCTTTGCTTGGGCAATAGCACCAGTGTTTTCGCAGTACAACGGGACTGGATCAACTCCATTAGGAATAACGTCCAACTTTTGGGCGAAATTCCTCATCCAAACTGCCTCATTGGCTGCAGCAGATGCAGCAATGTACTCAGCTTCAGTGGTGGAATCCGCAACGGTGTCTTGCTTAGAACTCTTCCAAGAGACAGCCGCACCATTAAGCATGAATACAAAACCAGAGGTCAATTTCGAATCATCTACGTCACATTGGAAGCTAGAATCAGTGTAGCCTTCCAATTTCAATTCTCCACCCCCATAGACCATGAACAAATTCTTAGTCCTTCACAAGTACTTAAGAATGTCTTTCACGGCCTTCCAATGCATTGGACCAGGGTTCGCCTGATATCTGCTTGTAACACTCAGGGCGTAAGCAACATCGGGACGTGTTGATATCATACCATCCATGATACTACCAATGGCTTATGCATATGGAATACGTGTCATCATTTCTATCTCTTCATCAGTTTTTGGACACATAGCATTAGATAGAGTAATACCATGACACATTGATAAGTAACCTCTCTTGGAATCTTCCATAGAGAATCTCTTTATAATGGTATCGATATAAATGGATTGGGTGAGCCCCAACATCCTTTTTGATCTATCTCTATAGATTTGTATTCTCAATACATAGGATGCTTCACCCATGTCTTTCATGGAGAATTTACTTGCTAACCATACTTTAGTTGATTGCAGTAATCCTACATCATTCCCAATGAGTAGGATGTCATCAACATAAAGTATAAGGAATGTCACTGCACTCCCACTAACTTTCTTGTACACACATGGTTCCTCAGGATTCTTAGCAAAACCAAACTCTTTGATAGTGCTATCAAATCTGAGGTTCCAACTCCTTGACGCCTGCTTGAGACCATATATAGATCTCTGAAGTTTGCATACCTTATGCTCACTTCCTACTGATGTGTATCCCTCAGGTTGAGACATATAGATTTCTTCTTTGATGTCTCCATTGAGGAATGAGTCTTTACATCCATTTGCCATATCTCATAGTCATACCATGCTGCTATGGCTAGTAGTATTCTAATGGACTTAAACATAGCTACTGGTGAAAAAGTTTCCTCATAGTCAATTCCTTGCCTTTGAGTATAACCTTTTGCAACCAGTCTTGCTTTGAAGGTCACTATCTTCCCATCCGCCCCAAGCTTTCTTTTGTAGATCCATTTGCATCCTATGGGAACGATTCCCTCAGGTGGATCCACTAATGTCTAGACTTGGTTTGAATACATAGAGTCCATTTCTGACTGCATGGCTTCAAGCCATTTGGTTGAATCAGTATCAGATATTGCTTCTTTGAAATTCATTGGATCACATCCAACACAAGGCTCATCATGGCCTTGTTCATAAGAAGTGTATATCTTGCAGGTGGTCTAATAACCCTATCAGAACTTCTGGGAGCTTGTACTTCAACTACTGGTTGTTGAGGATTAGGTTCAACTACTATAGTTGAGGGAGTATCTTGAATTTCTTCAAGTTCTATCATCTTACCTTTTCTATCTAATAGAAAATCCCTTTCCAAAAAGGTGGCATTTATTGAAACAAACACTTTTGCTTCATTAGGAGGATAGAAATAATATCCGACAGAATTCTTTGGATATCCTACAAAGTAGCACAAAGTGGATCTACTATCCAATTTGTCTCCCACTGTCTGCTTCACGTAAGCAGGACATCCCCATATTCTCATGTAAGAATATTTGGTAGTTTTTCCCATCCATATCTCATATGGTGTTTTATTCACTGCTTTCGTATAGACATTATTCAACAACATTGCCGCAGTTTCAAGCACAAAGCCCCAAAACGATGTAGGCAATTCAGTGAATCCCATCATAGATCGAATCATGTCCATCAAGGTTCGATTACGACGTTCAGAAACACTATTCAACTGTGGTGTTGCTGGTGGAGTCCACTGTGAGAGAATCTCATTCTCTTTTAGATAACCCAAAAATTCAGCACTTAAGTATTCTCCATCTCGATCATATCGAAGTGCCTTAATACTTCTTTCTAGCTAGTTTTCTACTTCATATCTGAATTCTTTGAACTTTTCAAATGTTTCAGATTTGTGTTTCAATAAACATACTCATACCTCGAATGGTCATCAGTAAAGGTAATGAAGTAAGATTGCCCAAGTATTGTACTAACATTTAGTTGGCCACAAACATCTGTATGGATCAAATCCAGTAGACCATGCGCACGTTCCACGTTTCCATCGAATGGAGTCTTGGTCATTTTTTTTTTAGACAGGACTTACAAGTAGGTAGAGAATTTATGTCTGACAAGTCAAACATGCCTTCTCCCACTAGCTTGTGCATCCTTTTTTGGGAAATAGGACCTAGTCTAGCGTGCCATATTTGTGCGGGATTTGGATCTTCTAATTCTCTTTTGTTTGTTGTTGAAATCATGTTTACTTTGGACATTAATTTATCATTTCCAAAACATTTTTGGCCTAGATAATTTCTTATGTCCATTCTTCTTGCAGTGAAAACAAATATGTTCTGACTTATCGAGCTTTGTGGGCCCTTTAAGTGTCTTTCGGAGTTTGCCTCTTATTGGGTTTGTTTTTCCTTGTGAGGGACAAAACATTTCTTTCCCTTACCTTGTGGGCCACTTTTCGTCTGACGAGAGGTCTATTAGAAAAACAACAATTTCATGTTTTATGGTGATCTCATAAGTTAAAAGTGTATTGACTAGCTCTTCAAGGCTATCATCTATCTTATTCAAATTGAAGTTCACCATAACCCCGTCAAATGAGGAAGAGAAAGACAACAGATTGATGTTATCTAGTCACTCGTTAGGAATCACATATTCCCGGCCCACCACATTATCAATAAGCCCAGTCATACGTACACCACGCTCATGGGCCAAAGCCCCATCTTGCATACGTGTAGTCATGAGCTCGTTGAAAGTGGTGTGCATCATTGTATGAGTTTCATGCACCATGCAACAGTTGCAAGTGCATTCGAATGTCAGCAGCATTCAACATTTCCTCAAACTGTCCCTACAGTTCTTTTGAAATAAAAACGAGCATGTTACACTTTAGCTTCCATACTATGGTCCTACCATCTTGCATGCTTTGTCAGTTTAGCAGGACTGACATTAGTGTGTATGTCATTTTCTCCGAATTCAGAACAATTTCCCAACCAGTCTTGAAAATTAGATTCGGTTAGTTTGTTAATAACAGAATTGTATTACGTGACGAAATCGAAAATATACTGATATGGAAACAGAATAATGGTTGCTGATTATTTTAAAATAATTTTAAGATATAAAATATAGATTTTTATTTTATAAATTTTCTACCACTATTTTGATATTTCCAACACCCTCTGATGAAAAGGGGAAATCATATTTCCTTAGTGGGCACGTAGAGTCCAATTAGCCAATTATAATCCCGAATAATATCAACCAATTATAATTTGTAAAAGATAGAATCCAATTGCATCCCTATGCAACCTCCGCGTGTTTTGGCTCACGTTTAATAAGGACCCAATAATATGACGACGTTTATTTTCACGTGTCAAACCAACCCATCAATATTGAATTGTAGTGGACGGTCGCCATGAGTTCCCCCAATAATATGAGCCGAAGTCATGGGAGTTCCACTCAATTCACATCATATGTCCTGTGGAAGTCACAGCTTTCCGGCGTCCAGGCCTCCCCAATAATATGAGCCAGAGACTATCCGCGGGTAGCGATCAACATGCAACCACGGTTGATGGAAGACAAGGAAAAATTAAACTCTTTTAACTTTTACTTTTACGGTTTGATATAACTTTTGAATCATATTCAAAATGAGGGATTTTAATTTTAAAATCGCGTGCCACGAGTTTGTATATATGCCGGATTCATGCAACTATATTATCTAATAATACACATACATACATATGTTGTCACTTTGATTGTTGCACTCCCAAGAGCAGGTTGTTCACAAGTAGTATAATTCGGTGAGTCCGATATCGTATCCACAGGGAAGTTAAGGTAATTACAATCCACTACAATGTCTTTTTGTTTTGTTTCTGTTTCTTTTTAATTTTAATTGTTTGAATCTTTAATGGGTAAATTTTAATTGTTCAAATTTTAATTTAAGTAGTTGAGATTAAATGATCCACTCTTGGTATTTTAATATAGTTAACATTAATGAACAATTTTGAAATCCACTTAATAAAATGGTTCCAATATATTAAATAATCATATTTATATTATGTTATAAATTATTATCTTATAAGTATATAATATATAGCAAAACTTATAAATGTGGTCAAGTATTTATTGTGCTATATATATTTGTAAACATTAAATCAAGGTTCCCACTTTAAATGGTTGGTAAAACCAAACAAACATTTAAATGATACCAATAAATTAATACTATGATATATTCATATATAATAAATAAAGGATTCCAAGTTAAATGGTTGGTAAAACGAAAGTAACATTTAAATGGTTCCAAGAATTTAATATTATAATATATTTATATATAATAAATCAAGACATCCACTTTAAATGGTTGGTAATACCAAACTAACATTTAAATGGTTCCAAGAATTTAGTGTAACATATAGCAACAATAAATCAAAACTCCCACTAATAAGTAGGGCATAAAAATGCTTAAAGAAATAAATATAACATAAACAATAAATAATGATTAAATAATATAAAACATAGATTCTTACCTTTTAATAACCTTATTATCATGCCAAGAGTTTCACCTTATCATCTCAACTTTAGGAAGTTAGCTATTCATTATTCAAAGTGTAAAACTTTGAATATGAAATTAACATGCTAATTGTATTTAAATGAAGAAATAAAGGAAAAATATAGAGAGAAATATTATGAACTCAAAGGTTTGTTCATAGAATGAGGGATATCTCAATACATTACAATGCACCCCTATTTATAGCCAAATTTGGGGAGACAACCACAAATAAAATATTATTTTTTTACACATAAGTCTTCATTGGTGTTCCAAGATATTATATTATATTACACATCACTTTTGAAAATCTTCTTCTCCGAATTTGCTTCTTCACATAAAAAGAAACATGTGGATAATTGAGTTGTCTAGTTGTGGTATTTTTTTCAAACCATTTGACCAAGTAATTTGAGAGATATGGTCAAAATACTAGAGCATGGTAAAACTGCCACTCCTTTGGTAACTTTATTTGTTGCTTAATTTGATCCCAATTGTGAGAGGATTTTTATCTCATGCTTGTCAACAATATTGTAGATATTATAATCAACTTTCTACAGGTCCAAGAATCATCTTAATCCCATTTGCAACGCCAAGTTTATTCTTGTTTTATCGAACCTGTAAAAAATAGTAAAAACTTGTAATTACACAACAACTTATATTTTATACAATTTATTATAAAACATATAATATTTAAACATTTAATAAAACAAAAACTATATAATTATATTATAAAACATTTAATTAATGTACAATTTTTATGTTTATCACACCTCCCAACCAGCTTATTGCTAGTCCCTAGCAATTTAAGCGTTAATAGCAATACAAAACATATTGATTAATTTAAATAGAAATGTAATCAAAACTATCTAAGTGTTTAAATTAAATTTGAAAACTGTCAAAGTTATATCAAGATCATCATAATTATAATTTATGAAATAATTTGAGATGATCAATTCAAAGCTTATTTCAGGTAGTTAAATGTACACGGCCTTCAGAAATTCCTAGTAAGAGTCTCAACTCCATATCCTCACAGGTTAATAAATGTTTCAATTTATGGCAACGATTTCTCTCATGGAGTTGGAATACAGATAAATGCTCAGAAAAATGGTTTACAGAATGCAGACAGACAAACGAGCCAAACTAATCAAAAGATAGAAAATCCATTGATTCAAAATCTAGTTGTTCTTATTATATATTTTTTCCTGATCTTTTTTTTTTCATAACATCATGGAATCAGACTAAGTTTATGCTTCTTGACCACATATTTATTTAATTTGTACAATAAATTTCTCTCTTTCTTTCTTTTTTTTTTTTATGAGAGATATATGGGTCGTAGCATATAACTTAAAAATTACATAGATCTTCAATATCTTTCTTTTTGTATTTTTCTCCTTTTTTTTTCAGGAAATATCATTTTTTTTTCAAAATAAGAACTCAAGATCTAAACAATAGATAGTCTCTCTCATGATCAATAAAGGCTCGAAAGCTGTTTTCTCAGTCCTCTCCACTCACTCACAAAATATGTGTGAGTTTAAAATTTTAGGCACTCTTATAAGGTATATCTTGGGCCATATACTTTAATACCTGATTTTATCACAATGGTTAATCACTCAAAAAGATTTCATAAATCATATTTTTATATTGATCAGAATATTAAAATTGACTTTTTTTTCAAAATAAAAATTTAAACATTCTTAAATAGATTAATGCATGTTCTAATTTAAATCTTTCAAACATGTAATGTATGACATTTTTGCAAAAATTACTAAGATACAAACAATAAACATGATTTTATTTTAAAATAATATATATATATTTTTATTTTTTATTTTTAATTTTTTTTAAGATACAAACAATAAACATGATTTTATTTTAAAATAATATATATATATTTTTTAATTTTTATTTTTAAATTTTTTTTTATAAGTTTGTTATCCCCCCAATCAGAATATGACATTGTCCCTAATGTCAAAATAACTATTAATAAAGAGTACATAATGAAAGAGATATCACCTGGAATTTTATTGAAGATAACAAACTGAAACAAACGCAAACCAATCCACGACTTTTGAATCAATGATCCAACTTCCTTTTCTTATTGCTTGATTGCGACCAATTGATCTTTGTTATCATCGGATCAGGCTTATGAACAAAAGCTTCCAAATCATCAATTAATTGGTCGGCAGTCGAAGCACAGATGAGCATCCGTCGTGAATTTTCTGAAATGAAATTCTGTTCCACAGCTTTATCAAGAAATGTCAACAAACTGTCATAATAATCATTGATATCCAACAAGCCCACAGGTTTATTATGGATATTAAGTTGTGCCCAAGAAACAGTGCGAAAAATTTCTTCTAATGTACCAAAACCACCTGGTAGTGCGATAAAAGCATCAGAATTTTCAATCATTTTGTGATTCTTTCATACATAGAAGAAACTTTTAATTCCTCACCAATCGTAACACCTGTAATATTTCCTTAAGCTAAAGCTGTAGGAATAATACCCAAAACCTGACTACCTCCAAGATGAGCAGATGTTGAAACAGATCCCATTAACCCAATATTAACTCCCCCATATACCAAGTGAATTTTTCTCTTAGCCAGTATCTTTCCAAGATTATTCGCTGCTTCTACAAACACTTCATTTTTTCCAGGACTCGACCCACAAAATACACAAATATTTTTCAATGATTGTGCAGAGGTTCCAGCCATGTTTTTTTACTTTCTTCCTTTTTTTTTCTACGAAAATAGAGAGAAAGATGAGAGATTTTATAGGAGTAATATGTTATCAGGACAAAACTATGGGTCACAGTTGTAAACAGAATAAACAGTAAAAACAATAATGACACACATGCATGTAAACAGTAGTGTGATTGTGGCTCACAATTTTCCTCTGGTTTTACGTCCAGAAACGGCTTCAACGCCTTCTATGAGTCGAGGATATGCTTCCCATCCAATTTTCTTATAAATTGGCAAAAGGGTCTTTTTTAGTCGGATTCACAAGACTATGACGCTCATCTTGGAATTGTTTCCATAAACGGAGATGTTCAATATGCACATGTCCATTAGAATGCGTCTCAAGAATCAATAAGATGTTATCTAAAGACTCCTTACTCAGCCCATTCTTAATGAAACCAATTTTACCTTCTCTGTTATTGGATACACATCCCAAAGATCTGCATTGTTTGTCACAAGTCCATCTTGCACACTTATGACAAACCCCTAAACTTTTGGCCCTTCATTTTTTTGCATAAATGCTTTTTCCTAATCCAGGCAAATACCGAATTAGCAATGATTGTGGAACTTCTCCTCCTAATTGGACCTAGCTTCTATTACAAGACTAATATCTTCTGGAATTCCTTTTTGCATTATCAATCTCAATCTTTCACACCGTTATCCGCCATTAAACCGAAAAAAAAAAAAAGATTAAGGAAACCAGAAAAAAAAAGAAACAAAATTAAATGCAACACAAAAAAAAATCAAGTAACAGAAAGGGAAATAAACTTTTTTCTTGAAAAATTTCATTTTCTAAAAATGGTTTAAGCCTTTGTCCATTTACTTTAAAAACATCACCATTTTTAAGATTTTCAACATCCACAGCTCCATAAGTATACACATGCTTTACAACATATGGGCCTGTCCATCTAGATCGTAATTTTCCTGAGAATATGTGAAGTCGAGAATTATAAAGCAAAAATTTTTTACCAATCTCAATAGATTTTCTAAGAATTGTTTTATCATGAAATGATTTGATTTTTGCTTTATAAATCCTTGAATTCTCATACGCGTCATTTGTGAGTTCATCAAGTTCATTAAGTTGCAATTTAAACAATTTGTTGGCATCATCCATGCTTGAATTTAAAGTTTTGATCGCCCAATAAGCTTTATGTTCCAATTCCACAGGCAAATGACAATGTTTTCCATAAACCAACCTATAGGGAGACATATTCAATGATGTTTTAAAAGCTGTTCGATATGCCCAAAGTGCATCATTAAGTCGCAGGACCAATCTTTTCTATTTGAGTTAACATTTTTTTTCAAAATTTACTTTATCTCCCTATTAGCTAATTCAACTTGTCCATTTGTTTAAGGATGATAAGGAGTAGTTACTTTGTGAGTAATACCATATTTTTCATTAATGAAGCAAATGGTTTATTAACAAAGTGAGTTCCCCCATCACTTATCATGGCTCAAGGAATTCCAAATCTACTAAAAATATTTTCTTTTAAAAATTTGATGACGATTTTATAATCATTTGTTCGACATGGAATTGCCTCTATCCATTTGGAAACATAATCAACTGCAACTAAAATATACAAGTATCCAAACAACGATGAAAAAGGTCCCATAAAATCTATTCCTCAACAATCAAAGATTTCAATTTCAGTAATAGGATTCAAAGGCAACATCATGTTTCTTTTTGAAATCGCACCCAATTTTTTACTATTTTCACAGATCTTGCAGATTTCGTGGGTGTTTTTAAACAAAGTGGGCCAATAAAATCCACACTGCAAGATTTTTGCACCTGTTTTCTTTGAAGAAAAATGTCCTACGCATGCTTCTGAATGACAAAATTTAATGACACTCTTTACCTCATTGTCGGGTATGCAACGTCGAAAAATTGGATTCGGACAATACTTGAACAGATACGGATCATCCTAATAAAAGTTTTTTACCTCATTCAAAAATTTTCTTTTATCTTGAGAACTCCATTGCGGTGGCATTTTTCCTGTTACAAGAAAATTTACTATGTTAGCAAACCAAGGTGTAGTAGTAACTAAAAATAGATGTTTATCAGGAAAATTATCGTTAATTAGTGTCATTTCACAAGATGATCTTGTTACTAGTCTCGATAAATGATCGGCTACGACATTCTCGGTTCCTTTTTTATCTTTGATCACAATGTCAAATTCTTGGAGCAACAAAATCCATCGTATCAGTCGTGGCTTTGCATCCTGTTTGGTCAACAAATATTTAATAGCAGAATGATCAGTAAACACGCTAGTTGTTGATCTAATCAAATAATAACGAAATTTATCTAATTCAAATATTACAACAAGTAGTTCTTTTTCACTTGTGGAGTAATTCATTTGAGCATTGTTTAAAGTTCTACTTGCATAATATATCACATAAGGCTTACCGTTTCTTCTTTGACCCAATACTGCACCGACTGCATATTTACTCGCATCGCACATGATTTCAAATGGTAAAGACCAATCAGGAGGTTGCATGATAGGAGCTGATGTTAAATGTCGAATGATTTTATCAAAAGCATTTTGACATTCTTGAGTCCACTCAAATGCACTGTCTTTTGTTAAGAGGTTACAAATGGGTTTAGAGATTAAACTATAGTCCTTTATAAACCTCCTATAAAATCCAGCATGTCCCAAAAATGAGCGAATTTCTTTAATGGTTTTTGGAGGGCGTAAATTGGTAATGACATCAACTTTTGCTTTATCAACTTCAATTCCATGAGATGACACAACATGTCCCAAAACAATTCCAGAAGTAATCATGTAATGACATTTTTCCCAATTTAAAATAAGACCTTTTTCCTCGCATCTTTTTTAAACTTTTTCCAAATTTTCAAGACAATTATCAAAAGTATTCCCAAAGACAGTTAAATCATCCATGAAAATTTCCAATCAATTTTCAACCATGTAGCAAAAAATGCTTAGCATACATCTTTGAAATCTTGCTGGGGCATTGCATAATCAAAATGGCATCCTTCTAAATGCAAATGTTCCAAAAGGACATGTGAATGTAGTTTTATCTTGATCTTCAAGTGCAATGGGAATTTGATAATAACCTGAATATCCATCAAGAAAACATTAGTATGGATGACCTGCTACTCTTTCTAAAATTTGATCCAAAAATGGTAATGGAAAATGATCTTTTCTAGTGGCGTCATTTAATTTTCTATAATCAATACACATCCGCCAACTAGATGGGACTCGACTTGTTAACAATTCACCTTTTTCATTTTTTATCACTGTGATGCCAGATTGTTTCGGAACTACTTGTGTTGGGCTTACCCACTTACTATCAGAAATAAGGTAGATAATCCCAACATCAAGTAGTTTGAGAACTTTAGTTTTCACAACATCTTTCATGTGTGGATTTAATCTCCTTTGTGGTTGTTGAGATGTTTTTGCATTTTCTTCTAAGTGAATTTCGTGAGTGCAAATTAGTGGATTAATGCCCTTGAGATCTTTTAGTGTCCAACCAATTGCATTTTTATGTCTTTTAAGCATATCAACTAATTTACCTTCTTCATCACTTGCTAGTTTGGAAGAAATTACCACCGGATATGCTTCATCTTCTCCAAGAAATGCATACTTCAATTCTTCTGGCGAGGGTTTTAACTCCAATATGGGTGGTTCGTTTTTGTTCTCATATTTTGCATCAAATTTTTTCTCTGATCCTGGTAACGAGTGATACCTGATAAAATCATCAAGATAAATTTCAATATTTTCTTTAAGTTTCAATTGAACAAATATCTAATTGATCACGAGTACTCCCTTCTTGAATGTTTTCTTCCACAAGAGTTTCAATAAGATTTTCATCTTCACTTTCATCTCCTTTGTCATGTGGTTGCTTACAAATATTAAACACATTAAGCTCCAAGGTCATGTTACCAAATGACAACTTCATTATTCCATTCCTGCAATTTATAAGAGCATTAGAAGTTGCTAAAAATGGACGCCCTAAAATTACAGGAATTGCATTACAAGCTTCGATAGGTTGTGTATCTAAAACTATGAAATCGACAGGATATACAAAGTTATCAACTTGGACCAACATGTCTTCTACCATACCTCTTGGCACTTTAACAGATCTATCAGCAAGTAAAAGTGTTACCGAAGTAGGTTTTAACTCGCCTAGATTGAGTTCTTGATAAACTTAATACGGAAGTAAATTCACACTAGCTCTAAGGTCAAGCAAGGTTTTTTTAATCTTTCGTTCTCCAATAATACAAGAAATAGTAGGACAACCAGGTCTTTGTATTGCAAAGCATTATTATTTTGAATGATTGCACTTACTTGTTCGGCTAAAAATGCTTTCTTTTTCACAGTGCACAAGTCGTTCAAAAATTTGGCATATGATGGTACCTGTTTTATTGAATCTAATAAAAGAATATTAACTTTTACTTGTTTAAAAATATCATATATATCAGAATTCAAACTTGATTTTTTTGTATTTTTCAATGCATGAGGGAATGGTGGTGACACTGTCTGTTGAACCTCCTCTTCGCAAGTTATGGGTTCCACTTCCTTACCCTTTGGAGTTGATCTATCATCATCTTCACAAGGTTCAAGAATGGATTTTTCCACAACCTTACCACTTCGAAGGGTAATAACAGATTTTACCTGATCTATCGGTTGAGTTCCAGAAGTTCGAGTTTGTGAATGATGATCCTTGGGATTAGGCAGAGGTGGTGAAGGAAATTTACCTTTTTCATGAACATTAAGTGCAGATGCAAATTTAGCAAGAGTATCTTTCAAATCTGTATTGATTTGAGCAGTTTGAGTATTGATAGACTCTTGCTTTGCAATGAAAGAATTCAATATATCTTCCAAATTCCTTTTAGGTGGAGGAACATAAGGTGCATAATTTTGAAAAGTTTGTTGATTTTGGAAATGTGGTTGTGAAAATTGTGCAGCATTATCATTCCTCCAACTAAAATTTGGATGATTTCGCCAACCTGGATTGTAACTTTGAGAAAATGGTTCCAAATATGGCCTTTTGAGATTGTTTAAAACATTGGCTTGTTCATGGAGACATTCTTTAAAAGAAGGCAAAGTAGGACAATATTTTGTAGAATGATCACTTGTATCACAGATGTGACATGCAATTTCTTGAACAGATTTTAATTGACCATTCTTTTTCAGTTCAAGTGCCTCAACTTTTCTTGCCAAAGAGCTGAATCTAGCTTGAAGATCATGTTCATCTTTGAGAGTGTACATACCTCCACCAGATGTAGGAGATTGAATCTTGTTTGATGGTTCGATTGTATTTATAGTGTCCCAATTTTGAGCATTTTCAGCTAATGAATCGATATACTCAATTGCCTCATTTGGATCTTTATCTTCAAATGTTACATTACACATAAATTCAACCATTTGCCTATCTTTAAGTGTTAAGCCTTCATAAACTTTAGAAACAACTCTCCAAATTTCAAAACCATGATGTGTACAAAGATTAAGCAATTCTTTATATCTGTCCCAACACTGATAAAAAGTTTCTCCTTGTTTTTTTGAGTGAAAGTGATGATTTGCCTTTTGAAAAAATTTGTTCTATGAGATGAAAAAAACTTTTTCAAAAACTGTTGTTGTAATTCATCCCATGTTCGAATGGATCCCGATCTAAGATTTTGTAGCCAAGTTTTAGCTTTACCTTATAAAGAAAAAGGAAAAAGCTTAAGTCGAATGGTGATTTTGTAGCCAAGTCTTAGCTTTACCTTTTAAAGAAAAAAAGGAAAAAGCTTAAGTCGAATGGTGATTTTGTTGCCAAGTTTTAGCTTTACCTTTTAAAGAAAAAGGAAAAAGCTTAAGTCGAATGGTGATTTTGTAGCCAAGTTTTAGCTTTACCTTTTAAAGAAAAAAAGGAAAAAGCTTAAGTCGAATGGTGTTCATGCTACAATTTAGATCATTATATGTATTGCACACTTCTTCAAACTCTCGTAAATGCATGTATGGATTTTCAGAATCTAAACCATGAAAGTTGGGTAAAAGTTGGATAATACCAGGCTTAAAATTGAAATGAGATGCATCAGGGGGAAAAACTAGACATGAAGGTGCACTAGTACATGTAGAATTCATGTGATCTCTAAGTGTTCTTCGTCTATCATGATCATGTTGAGATTGAATTTCATCTTCATTTTCTTGGATGGGTTCTTCCGCCATGTTTTGTGAAAATGCAAAAGCAATAAAAACACACAAAAGCAATAAAAATTCAAATAAAGAAAAATAAACTATAAAAAAAATTAAATAGACTTGAAATTAAATTATACTTCCCCGATAACGGCGCCAAAAACTTGTTGTCACTTTGATTGTTGCACTCCCATGAGCAGGTTGTCCACAAGTAGTATAATTCGGTGAGTCCGATATCGTATCCACAGGGAAGCTAAGGTAATTACAAGTCCACTACAATGTCTTTTTGTTTTGTTTTTGTTTCTTTTTAATTTTAATTGTTTGAATCTTTAATTGGTAAATTTTAATTGTTCAAATTTTAATTTAAGTAGTTGAGATTAAATTATCCACTCTTGGTATTTTAATAAAGTTAACATTAATGAACAATTTTGAAATCCACTTAATAAAATGGTTCCAATATATTAAATAATCATATTTATATTATGTTATAAATTATTATCTTATAAGTATATAATATATACCAAAACTTATAAATGTGGTCAAGTATTTATTGTGCTATATATATTTGTAAACACTAAATCAAGGTTCCCACTTTAAATGGTTGGTAAAACCAAACAAACATTTAAATGGTACCAATAAATTAATACTATGATATATTCATATATAATAAATCAAGGAATCCAAGTTAAATGGTTGGTAAAACGAAACTAACATTTAAATGGTTCCAAAAATTTAATATTATAATATATTTATTAATAATAAATCAAGGCATCCACTTTAAATGATTGGTAATACCAAACTAACATTTAAATGGTTCCAAGAATTTAGTATAACATAAAGCAACAATAAATCAAAACTCCCACTTATAAGTAGGGTATAAAAATGCTTAAAAAAATAAATATAACATAAACAATAAATAATGATTAAATAATATAAAACATAGATTCTTACCTTTTAATAACCTTATTATCATGCCAAGAGTTTCACCTTATCATCTCAACTTTAGGAAGTTAGTTATTCATTATTCAAAGTGTAAAACTGTTAATATGAAATTAACATTCTAATTGTATTTAAATGAAGAAATAAAGGAAAAATATAGAGAGAAATATTATGAACTCAAAGGTTTGTTCATAGAATGAGGGATATCTCAATACATTACAATGCACCCCTATTTATAGCCAAATTTTGAGAGACAAACACAAATAAAATATTATTTTTTTACACATAAGTCTTCATTGGTGTTCCAAGATATTATATTATATTACACATCACTTTTGAAAATCTTCTTCTCCGAATTTGCTTCTTCACAAAAAAAAAAACATGTAGATAATTGAGTTTTCTAGTTGTGGTATTTTTTTGAAACCTTTTGACCAAGTAATTTGAGAGATATGGTCAAAATACTAGAGCATGGTAAAACTGTCACTCCTTTGGTAACTTTATTTGTTGCTTAATTTGATCCCAATTGTGAGAGGATTTTTATCTCATGCTTGTCAACAATATTGTAGATATTATAATCAAATTTCTACAGGTCCAAGAATCATCTTAATCCCATTTGCAACACCAAGTTTATTCTTGTTTTATCGAACCTGTAAGAAATAGTAAAAACTTGTAATTACACAACAACTTATATTTTATACAATTTATTATAAAACATATAATATTTAAACATTTAATAAAACAAAAACTATATAATTATATTATAAAACATTTAATTAATGTACAATTTTTATGTGTATCAACATACTACTATATATCGCATATATATCATAATATGACATTCAACAATAAATAAGGATGATCGATCGCCAACACTATTAGATCCATGTGAGCCAGACATGGAGCCAGGTCCAAAACCTAGGTGAATGCAGGGATGCAAATGCAACTATTACAAGAGCTTCCAATATTTTACATGTCTTCATCTTGTGCATCGGTTCCACCATCTTCCAGTCTTGATCTCCCACTATTTCTAATGATTATATTTAAATAGCCATGGCACATAAGGGATACATCTCATGGGGGTGGGAACGGGCCATAAACCAGGCTCACTTTAATAATATCAAATATTAACAAAACGAATAAAACAGTAAAATATCCTAACATACACCTAACACATTGGTCAAGGCTCTCGATCATCCTTCATGCTTTTAATATCAAATATTAACATCAATTAATTAAACAAATTTAATTAACTGATAAATCATATATCTAATAATTTTATCACTGACCACCACAATTATTAAAGAATTTAATTAATTGAACAAACATCTTTATTTAATTTCCAATTAAATCAATAATAATTGATTTCTTGTAAAAACTCATTTTTACAATAAATATTTAAAATCATATTCTAATTATTTATTTTACAAGAAAATTATTAATTTTAAAAATTAATTTTCAAAAATAAATTTGACTAATTTTCATAAAATATCAATTTAATCCAAAGTTTTGAAAAATCAGAAAATCGCACCCTAGGCCCAAACAATTGAAGCCCAATAATCAGCACAGTGTCCGAAACCTTCCCGGGCAGCTGCCCCAGCCGTGCGCACGCTGCCTGCTGGCGTGCGGGACGCTGCGCACTGCGCGCCCGACGCCGCGCGTGAGCGCTGTGCGCTGGCGTGCTAGACGCCGCGCGCACGCTGCGCGCCACCGTGCGCGGCCCTGCGCGGACGGACTGCCCGGAACAGTTTTTTTTTGGAAAAATAAATTTTTATGGTGCATCAATTTTTCTGAAAATTTTTTTTGTGTGGTTAGAGACAAATTATTCAATATCAAACCATACGTTTTTAGAAAAACCTTGGCTCTAATACCACTGTTGGATCTCGATTTTCTACGCGCCCAAACGCAGCGGAAGTTTTAAAATTTTTATTTTATTTTGACAATCAAAATATATTTGATTTGGACGCTCGTATGGTTTTGCGATTAAACATTCATAGGGAGTTGGAATATTATACCATTGTGAATTAAATCACTTGGCTCCGACTAATCCGGTTTAGGCGGATATAGCTTTTGATGAATCCCTACGAACTTTCTTCGAAAACTCCTTTCTTTATTCTTCTAATCAGGTCCACGACTAAATTATTTGTTCCTCTTCTAATTTGCACTAGAAAAATTAGAAGAAGTTTTGCGTTGGACATCAAATAATGAGAGACTGCTCAAACTTTTCTTCAAAAAGAAGTGGCCGAAATTTTGGAGATAAAAACTTGTGATTTTCGAAAATTGTGAAGGTGGAGGCTAGGGTTATGGCTTGATCACTCTTATTTATAATTAAGCCAAAACCTAATACACTTAAATAACATTAATGAGCTTGATTAATTAATTGGGCTAGTCCAACTAGTTTAATTAATTAATCTAAGTCTATTAAGAACTTTAATTATTTAGTATGTTGGACTCGTACTCCTACAAGCCCATTCAATATACTTTCCACTATATTTAATTTAATATTTAATAAACTCAACCTTTGAGCTTAATAAATTAAATATATTATAAATTCAACATTTGAATTTAATATTTAAATTATAAATTCAACTCTTTGAATTTTATCACCTCCAAAATTTAATATTTAGTAAACCCAACTTTTGAGTATAATAAATTAAATTATCAAATCTTATAAATTCAACTCCTTGAATTTATTCTCTCCAAATTTCATAAATTCAACTTCTTGAATTTACTATCTCATAAATTCAACTCCTTGAATTTATTTTCTCAAATTTTAATTATCATAAATTCAACTCCTTGAATTTACTATATCATAATATAAATTCAACTTTTTGAATTTATTCTCTGAACGGTAACAAACGATCCAGTACTTGTGTGACCCTCAATGGTTCAGGGATACAGCTAGCCGTTGGTTCACAAATCCTTGTGATTCAGAATAACATTTATTCTTATTCGGGCTTACCCTAGTTAGCCCCATTCTTTTTATCAACACATTGATCAAGAATGTCAGAAATCATTTCTGATTGTACCCATCGGATCATGGTAAGAGCGTTTAGTAGCATCGCCCCATGATCCCCTAGGTATCACTGATAGTGCCTACAAGAACCAATCGATTATGATTAACGTACAGTACGGTCCCTTCATCTCATATATCCCGATCGAATCTGCAACCATTGGTTCATCGAGGTTTGCATATTAATTCGATAACTATGTGATAACTACAATAGTGGCAACGCGTGTACTATTGGAGAACTCTTTCTCTAACGTACATCTCATACTCTGGCCAGAGATTCCATGCACTATTATTACATCAGACCACAGAGAATATCCACACCCGTAGGTGAGGGGTGAATCCACGATTACAATGCACTGGCTCCTATATGTGTCGCAACTGTACCCAACCTCGCCACCTGAAGACTCTCTTGGAGCCGGTAAACGAGTCAAAGCACAGCCCTAGCATATAGAGCCTCAGTGTTGTCCCGGGTCGTAAAGACTAATGGTGTACAATCATAACCACGGACTTATCCTCTCGATGAATGATAACCACTTGGAAAGTTCGAGGGAGGGTTGTTCGGTATAATCATCATATGACTACCCATTTGCATGTTTGGACATCTCTATGTCCTTATCAAGAAACACAGTACACAACATCACAGATGCTAGTATCGAGCTCAAGCGACCTTTATCCCTGTTTTAGGCGGCTGAATCGACTAGGAACGAATTTAGAATATGCAGTGTTTACAAATGAGTTTCAACATCGAATTACGATTCATTTGTATTAAAGCATAATCAAGGACTTTATCTATAACGCTCCGAAAATTTAAAGGTCCACGCGAACCACATGCATTTGAATTATTAAATTCTCTTGTATTTTAATTAATTATTTTAATTGCATTAATTAATTGTGTTGTGCATATTTGCATGTTTAAAATATATTTTTCTACATGATTGCATTAAAATTTATTTTTAAAAGTTATTCGAGTTGCGATCGAGGAACGGAGACCGATGGCTGAAAAAAATAGAAAATGTTTTTATTAAATATTTATTTTTAATTATTTAAAATATGAGTGATGCTTTTTCTTATTTTTAAAAATATGGAGTTTAGAGGTGATTTTATATGCCGGGGCGTAATTTTTATCGGTGTTGGATTTTCAACAAAAACGCGAAGGTTTTGACAACCCGGTTAATAAATTCACAAACTTTATTAAACAAAATTATTTTTATTATTTAATTAAATAATAATGGGCCTAATTAAAACCCTTAATGAGCCTAAGCCTTGTTACTAGAATAATTAACTATTTAAAACACAATTAAACCCCATAACCCTTCCCCACTCACGTTGAACACACGCCCAACTTTGTTATTTTTTGGCACACCAAAACTCTTCAACTTACATGGCACACACACAATATTTTTGAATGGAAGCTTTCGAAAATTCAAGGGAAAAATCAAGCCATCGTCTGGCCGTCTCCGTTCTTCAATCGCCAACATTTTCGTGCGTTTAAAACGCAAAGGCACGCCATAATTCTTTCTTTCAAACATCTATCACACCATAATATTTATTTGATCATGATTTGAAAGAAAACATGACACACAATTTTATTTTCGTAACTATGTGCATTTAGGTTTCAAGCTTGTGTTATTTGATGCCAAAATCATTTTTTCATGTTGTTAAAGGGGCTGCCATGAATTATGATGTTAAGGGGCAAGTTTTTACACAAGTTTAGGGGTCTTAGAACACACTAAAAACGCTGCAAACGAGAAAGAAAACAAGCTGGAATCGTAGGATTTCAATTGCCAAGAGGGGCCGAGAGTTTTAAAGGTGGGTGTGCTTGTTGGGGATTCAAGGGCTCGGCTATGTTTGCATGGGTTGATGGGGCTCGAACAGGGCTCGTCCGAAGTTAGGGGTGGTCTCGGTCTAGGGCTGGGTTGGGACCTAGGGTGGCTAGGGCTCGCGCTAGGTGGGCTGGAAGAGTCCTAGCGTTAGGGGAGTCTTCACGCGTGTTTCTGTGTGGCCGAGAATTTCAGAGAGGGTTGCTCGGTTTTGGGCTGGGCTAGGTGGTTCGCCAGGGTCCTAGGATGATGGGAAGGGGTTGGGCTAGGGGCTGGAGTGGTGGGCTCGCTGCTGACTCGAACAAAACGATGGAACCGTGTAGTAGCAAGGGAACGCGCAGGCTGTCTTCGGAATTCAGTGCATCGTGCGTGAGTTCCAGGGACTGGGTTGGTCTGGGCTTGGTCTGGGAGTGGTCCAGGGATGGTCAGGGTTTAGTGGGCTCGGTGGTGGCTCGGCTAGGAGAGTCCTAGTTGGGTTAGGAGTCCTAAACATGCAAGGAAGCACACTCACACACACGTACAGAACATGGGTCAAGTTTCAGAATTGTTTTGGTCGGGCTGGGGCTTGTTTTATGGGCTGGGCTTTCACAGTAGGATCCCTAGATGGGTTGGATAAGTTTTGGCTCAAGGTGGCTCAGGCGTGGCTCGGGTAAATTAGGAGATGGCTCGGTGTGTTCGATAAGGTGTCAAAAACAAAAATAATAAAGCTAAAATTAAATCCAAGGGTCCTCGGGGGTGGCTCATGATTTGGAAGGGTAGGATAAATCTTAAAAATGTTATGTTTAAAATTTGGTATCAAAATAACGAGTTTTGGATTTATTCGGGATTTAATCGCCGAACGAAACGCTAATTAACGAGTTAATCGAAAAGTCTAGTTTTAAGCCTTATAAAATTATGAAAAATTAGGTTTAAGCTTAAATAATTATTATAAGTCTATGTCTTTAATTTGGGAATTTTATATTAAGGTTTGGTTTAATTCGGGATTAAAACGCATTAATACGTCACATTTAAAGATTTATTTAAAAATCCTCGAGTTAAGCTAAATAAAAAATAATGCTAAAAGATTAGCAAAATGGAAAATATTAAAAAGAAGAAATGCTCGATTAATCTCTAAATTATCCCCCCTTTTTAACTTCTTGATTGAAAGAATATACACATATATGTTTTTATCTATCATTAATATTCCCAGAATGAATATAGAACTTTTTCTTACATCAACAAAAAAAATTATTGAGATATGAGAAAATTGACGTAGGCTTAAATAATTATTTGGGATATGCTAGAGTCAATGGAATTAAGAAAAAGTCAAAAACGTTATGTCTAGGGGTAAAACAGTCTTTTTACTCCTAAAATTAGTAAACGTCATGGCAGTGCCCTAAATGCTATTTTATGATATTATGATTATTTTTAAATGTTAATGAAATGTTCATGATTAAATTATGATTTTTAAATGTCCATGGATTTTTATGATTTAAAGGTTGACATTTAAAATACATGTTGCATGCTTGGTTTAAAAAAAAATGAAAAAAAGTTATGTTATTCATGATTTTCATAAAGTGATGTGAATGAAAAATGTTGAAGGAAGTGAAGTGATTGTGACTAATTCGTTAATAATGGCGATGTCTTGAGGGTGATGGTCCTAGTGGGAGCCCGACGATCGTGTTTCCATTATTGCGAATATGAGGTTATGAGGTTCGAGGAAGAAAGGGAATATCGTGAGGGGAGAAGGCCCCAGAGGGAGCCCATTTATGGGAGAAGGCCCTAGAGAGAGCCCCGACGATCGTATTTCTATTCGATCATGTTAGGCCAAGGCTCAGTTGACCGGTGAGAGCGTCGCTGATGTCCCCGCCGCCCAGTACTGTGGTAATATGTAGATGGATCCATCGATCATGTCATGTAAGGAAAGTCACAATTAACGATCTGAATTCAACAAAGGAAAATGAAAATGTTTATGATCATGATAAAAGGTTTTATGTCATGTTTTGAGGAAAAGGAAAAAGTTAAGGTTTATGTTATGCATGTCATGAAAATGTTTATGTTTAAAGTTGATATATCATTATGAAAATGTTTTTATGCATCATAAAAAGGTTTACGAAAATGTTCATGTTTGAAGTTTATGCATCTTCATGTAAACGATATTTTAAGTACAAGTATTTTTCACTGTTGCTTGTGATTTTATACGTATTACTTGTTATCAAGAATATGACGTGTTGAGTCTTTAGACTCACTAGGTGTAATTGATGCAGATGTTTATGATAAAAATGTTATGGGATGTCTTGATGGTTGACCTGACTGGACTGAAGGTGCACACGACCCGAGTACCAGCGCTTTTAGCTTTCCGCATTTACGATTATGATTTATGTTAAAGATTTTTTTTACGACTTTTTATTTATGCTTTTGAGTGATTTTTGAGAGATTATAGTAGGGGCTGTATTTCTCAAATATATAGTTGGTTGTGTTTATTTTAAAATGATGCCCAAAATATTTTATGTAATTTTTGTGGTTCGGCCGATGCTAGGGAGGTTTCAAAAAAAAAATTAAATTCTAGCACATTTTAAGAAAAAGAAAGGCAGACGTTTCAGTTGGTATCAGAGCAAAGGTCCTGTAAAGGGTTGTGCCACCATTAGCACCAGAAAGATCAGTCATCAAGCCTCAAATTTGTAAGTTTTCATGCTTTATATGATTTTATGATGTTACCTGTATAAGTACATGAATTGTATGTTTACGCCACATGTTTAATAGCTTCATGATAATATATGTTTTATATACTATGGAATTTTTATACGTGATATGAAATGAAATAAGAAATTATTTGATTTTAACTCATGTTGGCTTCGTGGTGGAATTAGACTATGTTTATTTTTGGGTTTTAGTATTGACGTCCTACTTTTTGGGCTATAAGTTAATAATGAATATTATGAATGCTTTGGGACACGTAGATTTTCTAAGAAAATATTTATGACTCATGGTTACTAGTCGAATTAATTTTTGAGAATTAGACGTAAGGAATAATGATTTAAGGATTTGCAACGACTTGGGAGTAAGAAAATGTATAAATTGAGATTTTAAGTTTTGATGAAAGGTAAGATTGGTTATAGGAATTGATTTTTGGGTAAATAAGTTTAAATTTATCGAAATTATGTCATGAGAAAACTGTAGAAAAAAATTAAGAATACCGAGAACTTATGGGTTGATAGTAGGATTTTTGAAATTAAGGATCAATTAAGATATCTTTTGAGGAAATTAAGAATTAATTTTACAATTATTAAGGAATTTGGGGACTAGTTTAGTAATAAGTGCAAGTTGAATGGGTTATATGGTAAAGAATTTTGTGGATTTAGATTTTTAAGAATATTTAGAACCTCAGGATATCTAGGTTATAAGGTTATACGGAATTTTAATCAAGGATTTTTAAGGATAAATCAATATTAGGCTTGAAAATCTAAACGTTAGCGGTTGCGTTTGGGATTTTAAGATTGAAATTTGATAAGTTGATATACATTTTGAGTATGAAATAAGGAAAATAATATACGATAAATATGGTCATCCATATTTTAATATTGGGAATTGTAAGAAAAATTGAAATTCGAGGTTATAATAGTAAAAGCACTAAGTCATTACGGGTCTTTTTAAGTTGCGAATTGCAAAATAAGGATTTAGAAAGAAAAATTAATTGGGATCAAGGAGATGTAAAGACATTCTAGAACTTAAGTGTTATCAGAGTAGCGCATCGGAAACGTGGATTTTTGGGATACTAGAACTAAGTCTAAACTTTGTGTTATTAAGGATAAACGAATTTCGAGGACGAAATTTCATTTAAGGGGGGGGGGGGGGGGGGAGATTGTATCGCCCCGAAAATTTAAAGGTCCACGCGAACCACATGCATTTGAATTATTAAATTCTCTTGTATTTTAATTAATTATTTTAATTGCATTAGTTAATTGTGTTGTGCATATTTGCATGTTTAAAATATATTTTTCTACATGATTGTATTAAAATATATTTTTAAAAATTATTCGAGTTGCGATTGAGGAACGGAGACCGATGGCTGAAAAAAAAATAGAAAATGTTTTTATTAAATAGTTATTTTTAATTATTTAAAATATGAGTGATGTTTTTTCTTATTTTTAAAAATATGGAGTTTAGTGGTGATTTTATATGTCGGGACGTAATTTTTATCGGTGTTGGATTTTCAATAAAAACGCGAACGTTTTGATAACCCGGCTAATAAATTCACAAACTTTATTAAACAAAATTATTTTTATTATTTAATTAAATACTAATGGGCCTAATTAAAACCCTTAATGGGCCTAAGCCTTGTTACTAGAATAATTAACTATTTAAAAAAAAAATTAAACCCCATAACCCTTCCCCACTCACGTTAAACACGCGCCCAACTTTGTTATTTTTTGGCACACCAAAACTCTTCAACTTACATGGCACACACACAATATTTTTGAATGGAAGCTTTCGAAAATTCAAGGGAAAAATCAAGCCATCGTCTCGCCGTCGCTGTTCTTCAATCGCCAACGTTTTCATGCGTTTAAAATGCAAAGGCACGCCATAATTCTTTCTTTCAAACATCTATCACACCATAATATTTATTTGATCATGATTTGAAAGAAAACATGACACACAATTTTATTTTCGTAACTATGTGCATATAGGTTTGAAGCTTGTGTTATTTGATGCCAAAATCATTTTTTCATGTTGTTAAAGGGGCTGCCATGAATTATGATGTTAAGGGGCAAGTTTTTACACAAGTTTAGGGGTCTTAGAACACACTAAAAACGCTGCAAACGAGAAAGAAAACAAGCTGAAACCGTAGGATTTCAATTGCCAAGAGGGACCGAGAGTTTTAAAGGTGGGTGTGCTTGTTGGGGATTCAAGGGCTTGGCTATGTTTGCATGGGTTGGGTCCTAGGGTGGTTAGGGCTCGCGCTAGGTGGGCTGGAAGAGTCCTAGCGTTAGGGGAGTCTTCACGCGTGTTTCTGTGTGGCCGAGAATTTCAGAGAGGGTTGCTCGGTTGTGGGCTGGGCTAGGTGGTTCGCCAGGGCCCTAGGATGATGGGAAGGGATCGGGCTAGGGGCTGGAGTGGTGGGCTCGCAGCTGACTCGAACAAAACGATGGAACCGTGTAGTAGCAAGGGAACGCGCAGGCTGTCTTCGGAATTCAGTGCATCGTGCGTGAGTTCCAGGGACTGGGTTGGTCTGGGTGTGGTCCAGGGATAGTCAAGGTTAAGTGGGCTCGGTGGTGGCTCGGCTAGGAGAGTCCTAGTTGGGTTAGGAGTCCTAAACATGCAAGGAAGCACACTCACACACACGTACAGAACATGGGTCAAGTTTCAGAATTGTTTTGGTCGGGCTAGGGCTTGTTTTATGGGCTGGGCTTTCACAGTAGATCCTAGATGGGTTGGCTAAGTTTTGGCTCTAGGTGGCTCAGGCGTGGCTTGGGTAAATTAGGAGATGGCTCGGTGTGTTCGATAAGGTGTCAAAAACAAAAATAATAAAGCTAAAATTAAATCCAAGGGTCCACGGGGGTGGCTCATGATTTGGAATGGTAGGATAAATCTTAAAAATGTTATGTTTAAAATTTGGTATCAAAATAACGAGTTTTGGATTTATTCGGGATTTAATCGCCGAACGAAACGCTAATTAACGAGTTAATCAAAAAGTCTAGTTTAGGCCTTATAAAATTATAAAAAATTAATTTTAAGCTTAAATAATTATTATAAGTCTAAGTTTTTAATTTGGGAATTTTATATTAAGGTTTGGTTTAATTCGGGATTAAAACGCATTAATACGTCACATTTAAAGATTTATTTAAAAGTCCTCGAGTTAAGCTAAATAAAAATATGAGAAAATTGACGTATGCTTAAATAATTATTTGGGACATGCAAGAGTCAATGGAATTAAGAAAAATTCAAAAACGTGAAATTTTATGTCTAGGGGTAAAACAGTCTTTTTACACCTAAAAATTAGTAAACGTCATGGCAGTGCCCTAAATGCTATTTTATGATATTATGATTATGTTTAAATGTTTATGAAATGTTCATGATTAAATTATGATTTTTAAATGTCCATGTATTTTTATGATTTAAAGGTTGACATTTAAAATACATGTTGCATGCTTGGTTTCAAAAAATGAAAAATGTTATGTTATTTATGATTTTCATAAAGTGATGTGAATGAAAAATGTTGAAGGAAGTGAAGTGATTGTGACTAATTCGTTAATAATGGCGATGTCGTGAGGGTGATGGTCCTAGTGGGAGCCCGACGATCGTGTTTTCATTATATGAGGTTATGAGGTTCAAGGAAGAATGGGAATATCATGAGGGGAGAAGGCCCCAGAGGGAGCCCATTTATGGGAGAAGGCCCCAAAGAGAGCCCCGCCGATCGTATTTCTATTCGATCATGTTAGGCCAAGGCTCAGTTGACCGGTGAGAGCGTCGCTGATGTCCCCGCCGCCCAGTACTGTGGTTATATGTAGATGGATCCATCGATCATGTCATGTCATGTCATGTCAGGAAAGTCACAATTAACGATCTGAATTCTACAAAGGAAAAGGAAAATGTTTATGATCATGATAAAAGGTTTTATGTCATGTTTTAAATGTTTGGAAAAAGTTAAAGTTTATGTTATACATGTCATGAAAATGTTTATGTTTAAAGTTGATACATCATTATGAAAATGTTTTTATGCATCATAAAAAGGTTTACGAAAATATTCATGTTTGAAGTTTATGCATCTTCATGTAAACGATATTTTAAGTACAAGTATTTTTCACTGTTGCTTGTGATTTTTTACGTATTACTTGTTATCAAGAATATGACGTGTTGAGTCTTGAGACTCACTAGGTGTGATTGATGTAGGTGTTTATGATAAAAATGTTATGGGAGGTCTTGATGGTTGACCTGACTGGACTGAAGGTGCACACGACCCGAGGACCAGCGGTTCTAGCTTTCCACATTTACGATTATGATATATGTTAAAGATTTTTTTTACGACTTTTTATTTATGCTTTTGAGTGATTTTTGAGAGATTATAGTAGGGGCTGTATTTCTCAAATATATAGTTGGTTGTGTTTATTTTAAAATGATGTACAAAATATTTTATGTAATTTTTGTGGTTCGGCCGATGCTAGGGAGGTTTAAAAAAAAAAATTCTAGCACATTTTAAGAAAAAGAAAGGCAGACGTTTCATTATCTATGCTGCTTGCATGGATATACAGATAAAGTATAACAAAACCATTAAAAAGTAAATTATATTAAAATAAAGATTTTTTATTACAAATGAGTCAATAAAATCCCTAGCCAACAGTTGGCTTACAGGGCATCTACTCTAACATTAATACAGCTCCAACTGAAACTGAAAACATTCAGTTGCCATCAGAAACACCTGCTGATATGGAAGCAGCAAATACTGAACTCAGATGGAAGAAATCACATCCTCCAAAATTGGTGATAGGAAATCCATCTAACTTGGTAAAAACAAGAAATCAAATGTTTAATTTGTTAATTCATTATGCTTTTGTCTCACAACTGGAACCAAAGAAAACTGACGAAGCTCTTGCCGATCCTAACTAGATAAATGCAATGCAAGAGGAGCTAAATCAGTTACCCATAACAATGACTGGAACTTAGTTCCAAGACCAGTTTGTAAAACAAGTATAGTACAAAATGGGTATTCAGAAATAAACTGAACGAAAATGGTTCAGTTGCCTGCAACAAATCAAGACTTGTAGCACAAGGATATAGGCAGGAAGAAGGAATTGACTATGATGAAACGTATGCACCAATTTCAAGACTGGAAGCAAGCAGAATATTCCTTGCCTACGCTTCATTAAAGAACTTTAAAGTTTATCAAATGGATTTGAAGAGTGCATTTCTGAATGGTCAGTTGCAGGCAGAATTTTATGTTGAACAACCCCCAGGTTTTATCAATCACTCTTTTCCTGATCATGTCTATCATTTGAAGAAAGCTTTATATGGTCTTAAACAAGCTCCAAGAGCTTGGCATGAGACACTTTCAAAATTCTTAATTGATCATGATTTTACCGTTAGATCAGTTTACAAGACCTTGTTCAAATTTTCAAAAAATGATCACATTTTACTTGTGCAAATATATGTTGATGAGATTATTTTTGGGTCAACTAACCCCAAATTATATGAGAAATTTGCCAAGTTAATGCAGGACAAATTTGAGATGAGTATGATGGGTGAACTGACATTCTTTCTCGGACTTCAAGTGAAGCAATTGGAGACTGGTATTTTTATCAGTCAGACCAAATATACAAAGGAATTGCTTAAGAAATTTGGTATGGAAACATGTTCAGCTGCCAGCACTCCCATGAGTTCATCAGTCAAACTGGACAATGATCAAGGGGGAATATCAGTTGAGACGACACTCTACAGAGGTATAATAGGTTCATTATTGTACCTAACTGCTAGTCGTCCTGATATTGTATTTGCTGTTTGCATGTGTGCTAGATTTCAAGCAAATCCTAAGCAATCGCATTTTTCAGTTGCCAATAGAATTTTAAAATATCTAAAAGGCACTCAAAATGTGGGATTATGGTACGCTAAAGACTCATCTTTCAATTTAGTTGGATATTCAGATGCAGATTATGCAGGATGTAAGCTAGATTCTAAAAGCACCAGTGGATCTTGTAAGTTTTTAGGAGACAAACTGATATCATGGTTCAGCAAGAAGCAAACATCCATAGCCACTTCCACAACTGAAGCAGAATACCTTGCTGCTAGAAGCTTCTTTGCTCAACTGCTTTGGATTCAGCAACAATTGAAAGATTATGGAGTTGATGCTAACAATCTCCCATATTTTTTGATAATACAAGCCCGATTGCAATAACTTACAACCCAGTTCTTCACTCAATGACCAAGCACATTGATGTCAGACATCACTTCATTAGAGATCATGCTTTGAAGAAGACTATCAGACTGGAATATGTGTCAACTGAACAACAAGCTGCTAACATATTCACCAAACCATTAGCAGAGACTAAGTTTTCTCACTTTCGCAATATACTTGGTTTAATTTATTTATCTTAATTTTATCCGTTTATTGCTGATATATCAGTTGCTATTCACTTTTAACAGTTAGTCATTTATATGTTACTACTCATTCAGTTAGTGAATTGTTTGATAACTGATATCAGTTATGTTATTGTTGCATCAGTTGATATTCATTCTTAACCATTCATCTTTTATCTGTTATTACTCATTCAGTTAAATGAACTATTTGTCAACTTATGTAAGTTATTATTGCAGAAAAGTAAAGAGACAACATTAAATCAAAACTTCAGTCAATTTGAATAAAATCTGAACCAAACTACACGATTCATTTCCCTTTCAACGGCATCTTGCCACAGGGATAACCAGTTATTCAAATCTTGACAGTACAGGCTCCTATAAGATTCTGAAGAAGAAATCTTCTCAAGCGTGTTCCACTCTTTCCACAGCATAATATGCTTCAGAACTTGATCAGTAAATAGCTGTGAGACATGGGTGACATCAAATCACCGGAAATACTTCCTAGCAATAGCTCTTTGTCTGGCTGTAGGGACTTCTCCATGAAGCCGTATACTCTGAAGATCATGCACCTTCATCCAAGAAGACATGACATCTAACCAGACTTTCTCTTCGATACTTTCTTTCAAAGTATCTATTTGACGAAGTGTTGATGAAGAAACCGGGAAGTTGGAACTTCTTTCACTAGACGTGTTTGCTGACTTACTGTTATCTAATATTCTTACTCTTATTTGTAGTCAGGCTGTTATCAGAATAATAGAAGAATACGAAGAGACTCTAGTCAACTGAAAGCTTTTGACTTATCCAGACTGAGTTTTTCTTACCCTATCTTTTATTTATATGCATTTATTGAGGCAGAATATCAGATCTAAATGGTTAACTGAGAAGACAATCATCAGTTAATCTTTAACTGAACTGAATAAGCTCACAACTGATCGCTCAGTTGCTTACCCAACTGATCTTCTCACGTAAGTTACTGATTAATCTTTAAATATTCTATAATAAGTTATGTGACTGTTTGTGTACGCATTAATTGCTGTCATTCAAAAAAATAGTATCTTAGAATGTGTACCCACGTAATCCATGAATTTTTCTAAATACGCTTTTTCCACACGTACACACGTTTTTAATTCACATTTTCCTGGACTGACACGTGTCCCAAACAGTCACCTACATCAGTACTATATCCGTTCCACTTCAGTTTTTCTCTTTACCCTTACTTCAAATTTACAGAGCAAAAACAAGTTCAAGTTTTCTTTCTCGCGGAAAAACATTCATTCAAATGGCAAATCAGATCCCAGCTCACATCATGAACGCTATGACAATCAACTTCGACTCCGTCATGACTGCATCAGATGAAGCTGTGAAGAAAATCTTCATCAAACTGGAAACAGCTGGTCTGAAACAATTTTTGCGATTATCTTCCCAAGAAGTCTACACTAAAGAGATTCAAGATCTCTATGCCAACGGCCATGTCACCACAACCGGCAGTATCGCAGCTACTGTGAATGGTCAGTTGCTGATCATTGAAGAGGACTTCTTCTGCAACCTATTTCAACTGCCCTCCAATGGGCTAGTTAATCTGACTGAGGTAAAAGCTTCTGATATTGAGGAGATGCAAACCCTTCTGTCTGCTGATGGTCGGAAAATCAATGTTTCCGATCCCAAGAAGGAGCTGAAGCTAGAAGTCCAACTTCTAGCAGATATTGTTGCCAAAGGGCTTTTAGCAAAGGCTGGATCCTTTGCTGCACTGACTCTTGAGAAGTTTCAAGCTATGACTTCTATCATGGCTGGGTGGAGAGTGAACTTGAAGAACATCATCTTCAGCATCCTACGGAATATGTTTCAAGTTTCCAAGCAATCAAGGGGTTTTGCGGTGCAGCTCAGCTATTTGCTGAAAGTTAAAGGACTTGTAACTGATGACTTTGAAATGTATCAAAGCTGAAAATCTTCAATGCCAAGAATGTCTAGCCACCGAAGCAGAAACTGGACATATCTCCTGAGAAGTTTTTGAAAGTGAAGAAGGAGATTGGGACACAAAGGCTCCCAAGTCAGTTCAGAAACAGAAAGCTCTTAAGAAGAAGTCGATCAAACGCAAGTTGGTCATCAGTGAAACTGATTCAGAAAAGACTCCATCCCCTAAGGTCTTCAAGAAGCCAAGGACTTTGAATACAAAACCTGCTGATGTAGTCGGAGGCTCAACAGCCCATTAAGGCTATCCCACTGAAAGCTATTCCAACTGAATCCTCAACTAAGGATCAATTACATTTATCTGCTGTTCTACCAAAGAAAAAGGTCACCAAATCAGGTGATAAAAGAAATCTGCTAGAGTGAAGGCTCCATTGACCACTATCACTGGCTACACCCCTATACCTCATGCCAGACCAAAGGGGCTAGTGATCAGAGAACAAATTGATGAAACTACTTAAGGGTTGAGCATTCCTCATGCCCTGACTGACTGTAAGGGCAAGGGAAAATTACAAGAAGAGCCCAAGCCAACAAATTCCATCCAAACGCACATTGATCTTATCTGGGAAGAGATCAATGAATTTTCAGCCAACAAGCTCAAAACTTACGATGAATGGGTGAGATTCAGAATGGACGTTTTTGCCAAGGAGCTACATAGAGTCCAAACTAAATAAATTTATTGAGCTGGAAAATGTTGTGTTGAAGGTAGTTAAGACATCCACAATTGTTCAAGCACTGGGGCGGAAGAACTATTTCTTCAATCAGCTGAGAGCTAAAAGGCTACAAAAAATAGTTGCTCAACTGCAACAGAACTATGATCCTACCAGTCCAACTGCATACAATGACAAAGCTGTGCATGACCAACTGGACTCGGATCTTCTCTCATTGCAGATGGAGATAAAAAAATTGGGAAATGGATCAAGAACTGGTCATTCTAGAAGCCTCTCAAGACTTACCATCAGAAGATCCAGCTGAGGAATCAGTTCAAGAACCCCCCCAAGGACAAAGTTGCTGAAACTTCTAAACAAGCAACTGCCCCCTTCCACTTCAGTTGATCAACCTTCATCATCTTCAGCACCTGCCACTTCAACTGCTGATCCAAAGCTTTATTCAGAAGCTGATTTATAATTGGAAAATCTTGATGAGGTCATCAAATCAGTCACCTCTGATATTCAGCTAGAATTATCCAGATCAGTTGAAGATGTGATCTTAACTGAGGAACCAGAAGATCCTATTTTTGAATAACCAGCTGTTCAAGCTGTTTTGTCTGAAGAACTTGTCGAGAAGGTCATTTTTGAAGAAACTGAACAGCCAGTTCAGTCAGTTGTTATGACTGAACAAGCAATTTTTGAACCAACTGAAGAAGCTCAGCTGCACTCAGCTACAACTGAAGAAGTTCCGGCTGAAGAGCCAGTTATTCAAACAACTGAAGAGCAAGTTCATCAACCAACTGAAGAGCCAGTTATACAAACTGAAGAACCTTCTACTTCTTTTGTCTCTTCTCCTCCCCAGGAACTTTAGAAATGGTGACACATGAAATAGTTGCAACTGACGGCACAATGGTCATCTTTACTCAACAAGAACAAGTGCCAATTCCAGAATCTTCCAGAGTCATGTCCCCTAGTATTTCAGATACTAATACTCTGTTTGAAGAAATTCAGAATGTTCAGGCCAACATAGTCAGTTTGATGAATTCCATTTCTGAGATAAAGTCTACCCAGCTTGCACATTCTTTGAAGCAAAACTCAAACAATGAGTTTACCACAAATAGACTCAATCTCATAAATCAAACGGTGTCTTTTCTTCTTCTCTAGATAGATGAAATCAAGAAAGACAGACTGTCGACTGAATCTCACTTTCAAACTCAAGCATTAGTCGACAGACGTTTTGATTTTCTGGAAAACAAAGTCACCAAGAGGATTGACACTCTGCAAGACATTATGATGAGATCTATGTCAGATGTTCAAATCTTATCAAAGAAAATTGATGTGCTTGACAAAAAGGGGAAATAGGAGAAATTTAAGATCCGAAAGACAAAGAGAAGAAGACGATATGAAGATCAATTGACTTCAATTATTGGTTGAAGTTTCTTTTCTTTTTTTTTGTACGAGTCTGTACATTAGAGGAATTATTTTATCTACAATAAGTTCGAATCTTTTTTGTACGAATATGTACATTAGAAGAGTTATTTTATCTACAATAAAACTTAAGAATTTTTTTCAGTTGGTCAGTTCATACTTTACAAGTTTTGTCAAACACCTAAAAGGGGGAAATTGTTGGAAACTTAATTTAGGTTATTTGACAAACTAAGTTTTTAATTGGACTAAACTGATCATGTAACTGAACCACATAAATCAACTGACAGTTGCTTAACTGAAGATTAATGCGCAGTTTATCGAAGTCAACTGAAACCAGCTGAACTGAACTTACGAAGTCAACTGAATGATTAGTTGGAAACGGATCAGTTCATATATTCATTTATGAGCTTACCAGTGATTGCTTATCATCTGATCATTCAGCTGTACACGTCATCAGTTGGAGAAAAGGATACCCAACAGACAAACAGTACAAGGCAGACTGCAACTCATAGTGGAACACCACATTTCAGAGATTACAGTGTACGAATGTCAGAGGAATTTTGACGTGGCAATCAACAGATATAAAGATTCAAATTAAATTTAATGTTACCGTTGAAGAGAAGCCTGTAAATAGGTGAGAAGAGCAGTTGAGAACATAACACATCAAATCGTTCTATCTAGCTTGCTGTTACCCTGCTGAATTTATCGCTCTTACTCAAGAATAAAAAATCTCACGCTTATCAGTTATATTTGTAGCATTTGAGGCTACCTTTAGAGCTTATAAGCAAAAGCTGTTTTTTTTGTTTACTTGATCTTTAACTAGGTCAGTTGTGCTAAGAACACTCGAAAACTGTGAGATATTTAGTAAACTAAGAGTTTCAGTTTTGGCAGTGTTAAGTCCAAACTGAAGTGGGTCTGTACAAGTTTTTTATCGATCAAAGTCCTTTAGTGCATATCCTATCCTTGTGATATAAGAGGTGACGTAGGAGCATTTGAAGTCTCCGAACATCCATAAATCTTTGTGTGTTCTTACTTCAATTATTTATTCTATCTTTAAGTCAGTTTATTTCCGCAACTGTCATCTGTTAAACTGATTGTCATTGACCGACGAGATTCTTAGTTTCAGTTTTTCACAAAACTGACACTTCATTCGAAAATATTATAAAATCGGAAGTGTTTATTCAACCCCCCTTCTAAACACTTCTCAACCTATCAACCGATTTAACATGATTGTTGATAGTGGTAGTGATATTGCCATCAGCATAGATAAATTCATTTGCATAGAGATCTTGAATCTATTTTGGATAGATATCTTGAGAAGATAATCCCAGAAAAATCTTTAGTCCAGCAGCTTCCAGTTTTAGAAAAAATATTCTTGATCTCCTCGTCTTTGACAGATAGGACTGAATCAAAATCGATCGCCATAGCGTTCAGAATGTATGCTGGTACTTGATTTGCCATTTTGCTGAATATTTGATTATCTGCGAGAAAGAAAGCTCTGTGCTTTGGTTTGCTCTTGTAAACTGAAACACTAGTAAAGAAGAATTGAAATGAAGCGGGGATAAATACATATATATGTGACTGTTCAAATTTTTGGACATGTGTCAGTCCAAAAAAAAATTGAATAAAAGCGGTATACATGTGATAAAATCGTGTGTTGAATATAAATGGACTACAAGGGTCCACGTTTCAAAATACTATTCATTGAAAGACATCAAGTAATTGCGTACTTAACAGTCACATCACTTATTATGAAATATTAATCGATTAATTAGTTATCTTACTAGAGAAGATCAGTTAGGTGAGCAACTGAGTGATCAGTTGAAAGCTGATTCAGTTCAATTGAAGACCAACTGATTATTGTTTCTCAGTTAACCATTTATATCCGATATTCCCCTCAATAAATGCATATTAATAAAAGAAAGGGTAAGAGAAGCTTAGTCTGATAAGTCGAAGGCTTTTAGTTGACTAGAGTCTTTTGGTCTTCTTCTATTTTTTTAATAACAGCCTGTCTATAAATAAGAGGAAAGTCAATAGATAATAATAGTTAAACATCTATGGATAGTTCAAGCAGTTCCAACGTCCCTGTTTCTGCATCAACACTCTGTCTTTTTGAGAGTTTGGAGAACACTATCGAAGAACTCGACTGGTTAAAGGTTATGTCCACTTGGACTAAGGTACACGAGCTCCAGACCATTCATCGTGATTGATTAATTGCTATTGACAAGTAGAGAGAAACTGCAAGAAAATATAAGATGCGTCTTGAAGTAGTCCATACTTCCTATCTTGTCACTGATGAATGTCTTATCCATCCTATGCTTATGAAGGAGTGGAATGTGCTTGAAAAGATCTCTTCTTTAGAAAGTTTCAGAAGAGTTAACTGTCATGAGTTGTCTAACTGGTTGTCCCTTTGTCAAGATGTCATTGAAAGAGAACTGAATCATGTAACCTGGATGAGATTGTATCAATAAAATAGTTGTTACAGTTCATTGCTCTTTCTTTTTCTGCATTATGAACTGATATCAGTTGACAAACAGTTAACTAACTGATAATGAATAACTGAATAGTTATTAACTGATATATGACTAGCTGAACAAATATTAACAACAATTGACATAACAACATTATCATTAAGATAAATAAATTAAACCAAGAATATTGCAAAAATGAGAAAACTTAGTCTGTGGTAGAGGTTTGGTGAAGATGTCAGCTGCTTGTTGTTCAGTTGATATGTATTCCAGCCTTATTGCTTTCTTCAGTGCATGATCTCTGATGAAGTGATGCCTAACATCGATATGCTTGGTCCTTGAGTGAAGAACTTGAATGTATGTTATTGAAAGCATGTATTATCACAAAAGATTGGTGATTCTTTTGCAATGACTCCTAGTCTTTCAATTTGTAGAGCTCAAATTCAGTACACGTAAAACTCATGCATTTAATTAAATTGTTAAATAATTTATTTAATTTTAAAATGATTTATAGCGATGCATGATCTATTTAATTGCATCATTTTCAATTATTTATGTTTATGTGATGCATGTTAAAATGTTTTCTTGAGTTTCATGTTTCAGGCGATTATTCAATGCGGGATCGAGGAAAAGAGATTGGCGATGATTTTGGTGATTTTAAAATGTGGTATTTTATTTTAAGTTAGGATTGGGGTATTATAAATGATTTATTAAGTTTTTAGTATTTTAAAGCCTAACTTATTTATTTAGTGATTGTAGTATTTTAAAACTTTTAAAGATTAGCAATTGTGCATTTTATTTTAATTAGAGGATTTTAAATAATGTGGGTGTTAGTTTACCATTTTTATTAACTTGTTAATTGACTTGGTATCTTAATTAGCTTGTTAATTATCTAATTAAGCAATTTTTATTCTCTAATTACTTCAAAACTCACGCACACACCCACATCTACACACACACACACACTTATGTTTAACACACACACATTTCACTGCCCTTCATTACAGTTTTTTTTAAAAAAGAAAACTTAGGTTTCTTGAGAGCAAGAGCAGCCGCCCCTCCCTCTACAATTATTCAGCAAATCTCGTCCATTTTGTAACAAGAAAATCGTGCCACGTTCGTCTCGGATCAACTCTCGCAACATTCCCGCTTCGGTATTTTCAATATAAAATGGCATGTATATTCTATTATTTCTGCGTCGATCTTGTCATACTATGTGTTGTGATGTTTATTATGTGTAAAAATCCATGTATGATATACAAAGTTTGAGAGGAAATTTGTTGGATCGATTTTTGAAATGTTTTTAGATCTAAAACTCAAAATTTGCTGTCATTTTAATTACTGCGACTTTTTGGTTGATTTTCTGGAAAAACTTTCAACATAAAAAACGTAGAACATTTTAATACCTTTGATTTGACAGTAAATTCAAAATATGTGGATAAGAATGAGTGAGTGATGATTGTTTTTGTGGGACTGCTCAAACTGCGTTTTTCTGAAAAATGCGTTCTCGAAGTTTTATCGTTGCAGGCTTCGTTGGGGAACGACGGGTGATCACTACTGTGTTTAAGTATGTGGAGTATGATGTTGGGATGGTTTTTGGTGTGTTGGTTTGCATCGATAGGCACTTGTTTTCATTAGAAGTCGTAGGATGCGTTTTAGTGTCAAATGTCGTATTCACAGATTGGGTTGCATTGTTTGTGATGCGTAATTGTTTTGGGGCATTTGTTTGAGTTTGAATAAGTGTCATAGCATCCTAGGATGTGTCTCGATGCATTGGTTCACGGTCCGTATGATCGAGTTAGGAGGAATAAGCCATAAATGTAGTGTTTCTCCGTTGATCATAAGGAATAAGCCACAAGTGTTTTTAGCAAACTTTATTTGTGATCTTTTCGTTTCAAATATTTTGAATGATTAATTTATTGTTATCGTAATTTGAAGGTTTCTATTTAATTAAGAAAATTTTTAATTTTTTCGCAAATCCTAAAGTTGTTCAAAGTACGGTACGTTACAGTTTGTATTAGAGCGGTGTTCTTGTAAAGGGTTATGCCTATTGCCAGTTGTGAGAAGCTCACGAAATCACACCTCTAGTATGTAAGTTTTAAGGTTTTAAATTATTTCATGTAGTAAGCATCAAGTCATGATTTCAGTATGTGCATATTTAAATTCAAATTACGTGCATCTTATGTTATGATATTATCTTCATGCATGTTGGGTTTACGTGTTGGGTAAATGTTGGAACAGTATGCATCCCAGACGTAGGATTGTGCGTAGGCGGGCGATGAGAATAGAGAAGCTCATAATGGGGAGAGGGCCACTCCTCCTCGTCTACCGCTAGATATGCAGGCGCAGATGCTTGCAGGCATGACACAGTTCTTCGCACAGTTTGCAGGGAACCAAGCTGCAGTGGACACAGGGGCGAGGCCCAGGCTAGAGGCAGTTTATGAGAGGTTCAAGAGGATGGACCCAAAGGAGTTCTCGGGGACTACTGACCCGATGATAGCCGAAGGATGGATTAATTCCATCGAGATAATTTTTGCGTTTATGGAACTGCAGGGTGCAGACAGTGATAGATGTGCCACCTTTTTGTTGACAGGGACACCAGGCTATGGTGGGAGAGCGCATTTCAGGGACCGCAGAAAGGCAAGGATCCTATTCTGCAGCAGAAGGCTCCTCAGAGACCCGGTGAGTACCTAGTGTGAACGAAGTGCAACCTCCAACATCCGGAACAATGTTTATTTTGATCAGGCAAATGCTTCAAGTGCGGAGCCAGCGATCATATGTTGAAGGACTGCCCACAGTGGAGGCAGCCGACCTAGGGTAGAGTGTTCGCCATGCAGGCAGAGGAGGCGAACCCAGACATGACCCTGCTGACTTGTAACTTATTTATTTCAGCACCGCATTAATTTTTCCATGCATGTTATTATATATTTGCGATTATTAGTGTGCTGATTAATGCTTATAGTGTCTTTCATTGCATGAGGTTAAGATTAGTATTTTGGGGATATAAGTTTTGTTTGTTGTGCCAACGTCTCTCAGGAAATATTTTCATAAAGAGAGTAGACACGAAGGCTCTAATAGATTCAGGGGACACACACTCTTTTATTTCGAAGATATTCGCTAGTCATTTGGACATCAAGTCCATTGGGCTTGACGTGATTTATTTAGTGACAGTCCCATCAGGGGAAGAGTTATCTGCTACTAGTGTGGTCAGAGACATCGATCTTGAGCTACAGGGCCACCTAGTGTATGCAGACTTGATTGTGTTGCCGATGCCAGAATTCGATATTATCTTGGGAATGGACTGGCTAACGAAGAACAAAGTTCTTATTAATTTCCAGAAAAGGTCAGTGTTAGTAAGACCGTTAGGCATGGAGCAGTTTCTCTTTGAGCCGGATAGTTGGAGAAGTTTCACTCGCATGATCTCTTGCATGCAGACACAGAGACTTATTCACAAGGGTTGTCAGGCTTTCTTAGCAAGTACTTTTTCAGCGCATGACGCACCCACTCCATCGATATCTGATGTACCAGTAGTCAGAGATTTTCCTGACGTCTTTCCGGATGACGTCACAGGCGTTCCACCAGAGAGGAAGGTGGAATTTGCTATCGAACTTGTGCCAGGGACCGTGCCAATCTCTAAGGCACCGTACCGATTAGCTCCAGCTGAGATTTTAGAACTCAAACAGCAGATTTAGGAGCTTCTAGATAAAGAATTCATCCGCCCTAGTTTCTCACAATGGGACGCACCAGTACTCTTCGTAAAGAAGAAGGATGGGAGCATGAGGTTGTGTATCGATTAACGAGAACTGAACAAGGTAACGATCAAGAATAAATATTCACTACCACGGATCGAGTACTTAATTGATCAGTTGCAGGGAGCTACAATGTTCTCTAAGATAGACCTTCGATCAGGGTATCATCAACTTAAAGTAAAAGAAGCAGATGTTCATAAAAAACCTTTAAAACAAGATATGGACATGACGAGTTCTTAGTGATGCCGTTTGGACTGACGAATGCTCTAGCAATTTTTATGGACCTCATGAATCAAGTATTTCAACCTTACCTAGATCAGTTCGTCATAGTGTTCATTGACGACATTCTCATATACTCGAAGAGCCATGAGGAGCACCGTCAGCATTTGGGTACAGTTTTGCAGGTCTTACAAAGTCGCAAGTTGTTTACAAAATTTAGTAAGTGTGAATTCTGGTTGGAGAAGGTTGCGTTTTTGGGTCATATATTATCTAGCAGTGGCATCGAGGTGGATCCAGTTAAATTAGCAGTAGTTAAAGAATGGGTTGATCCGAAGAATGCTTCAGAGATCCACGTTTCCTTGGCCTATCAGGCTACTACAAGAAATTTATTCAGTGATTTTCTTCGATAGCAGTTCCACTCACCTCATTGACCAAGAAGAATGTCAAATTTGTATGGAGTCAGGGATGCCAAAAGAGCTTTGATACTTTGAAGCAAGCTCTTATTTCAGCGCCGGTGTTAGCCATGCCAGCGGGGCAAGGTAATTTTGTGCTATACACCGATGCTTATAAGCTTGGTTTAGGCGTAGTTTTGATGCAGCATGGTTGGGTTATAGCTTATGCCTCCAGACAGTTGAAGGTGCATGAGAAGAACTACCCGACTCATGATCTTCAGTTAGATGCCGTTGTATTTGCGTTGAAGACATGGAGACATTATTTTTTCGGCGAGAAATGCCAGATATTCACAGATCACAAGAGTCACAAGTATTTTCTTCACGCAGAAAGAGCTGATTATGAGACAAAGACGGTGGTTGGAATTGGTAAAGGACTACGATTGTGAGATTAGCTACCATCCGGGGAAAGCAAATGTTGTGGCAGACGCCTTGTGCAGAAAATTTGCAGTCGTAGCACAGTTTTCAGTGGAGAGATCTCTTCAGTTAAAGATTTAGAGATTTCGGTTAGAGGTTTATCCTAAGGGCAGAGCTTCTGAGCTATCTACTCTGACAGCCCAGTCTTCTTTGTTTGACCGAATCCATAGAGGTCAGCCTTCATATGAGCAGTTACGGAAATGGAGACTGAAGGATGAAGCCAAGGGCAGTGTACTCTACACAGTGTCCGATAGTATTGTGAGGTACAGATGAAGGATGTGGGTGTCTAGTGCTGATTTGATCAGAGAGGATATTCTGACAGAAGCACATGCATCTCCGTATTTCATTCATCAAGGAGGTACCAAGATGTACAAGGATTTGCAGATTCTGTATTGGTGGCTAGGTATGAAGCGAGACATCCGCCGATTTGGATCTGAATGTCTCACTTGTCAGCAGGTGAAGGTAGAGCATCAGAGGCCAACAGGGATGCTTAAGCCACTCCCTATTCCCGAGTGGAAGTGGGAGAATATCCCCATGGAATTCCTTTTTGGTTTGCCGAGATCAGTCAGAGGATCCAATGAGATTTGGGTTATAGTGGATCGACTTACTAAGTCGGCACACTTCTTGCTAGTGAAGACGACTTTCTCCATGACACAGTATGTGAAGCTCTATAACAAAGAGATAATTCGATTGCACGGGATCCCAGTTTCTATTGTGTCCTATAGGTACCCGAGGTTTACATAGCCCTTTTGGAAGAGTTTACATGCAGCCATGGGGACAAAGTTGCTATTCAGTACAGCTTTTCACCCGCAGAGAGATGGCTAGTCTGAGCATGTGATTCAGATTTTGGAGAATTTACTGAGAGCTTGTGTGATCGATTTCCATGGGAATTGGGAATCGAAGCTACCTCTAGTGGAGTTTACATACAACAACAGCTTCCAATCATCTATAGGTATGGCTCCCTACGAGTCACTGTACGGGAGGAAGTGTAGATCACCGATTCATTGGGATGAGGTCGGTGAGATATCAGAACTTGGTCTAGAGATTGTTCAGCAGACTGCAGATGTGGTTGTCAAGATCCGAGACAGGATGAAGACCGCACATAGTCGGCAAAAGAGTTATGCTGACAAGAGGAGAAGAGATCTAGAGTTTGCCGTAGGTGATCACGTTTTTGTAAAGATAGCACCTATGAAGGGTGTTATGAGATTTGGGAAGAGAGGCAAGCTCAGTCCGAGATTTATTGGACCGTTCGAGATTCTTGACAGAGTGGGGACACTAGCTTATCGTGCAGCCTTACCGCCGAATCTGACCGGTGTACACATTGTGTTCCATGTTTCGATGTTGAGGAAGTACATAGCAAATCCTTCGCATGTTTTGAGCTACGAAACGTTGCAGCCTACTCCAGATCTGTCGTATGAGGAAAGACCAGTCCAAATCCTAGACAGACAGGAGCGTAGACTTCGGAACAAGGTGACCAAGTTTATCAAAGTCCGATGGCCAAATCAATCATTGGAGAAGGCCACTTGGGAGACCGAGGCTGATATGAGGATTCGTTATCTGGAACTGTTTGGTAAGAGTTAATTTCGAGGACAAAAGTTATTTAAGTGGGGGAGGAACTGTAGAGCCCAAATTCAGTACACGCAAAACCCATGCATTTAATTAAATTGTTAAATCATTTATTTACTTTTAAAATGATTTATAGCGATGCATGATCTATTTAATTGCATCATTTTAAAATTATTTATTTTTATGTGATGCACGTTAAAATGTTTTCTTGAGTTTCATGTTTCAGACGATTATTCGATGCGGGATTGAGGAATAGAGATTGACGACGATTTTGGCCATTTTAAAATTTGGTATTTTATTTTAAGTTAGGATTGGGGCATTTTAAATGATTTATCAAGTTTTTAGCATTTTAAAGCCTAACTTATTTATTTAGTGGTTGTAGTATTTTAAAATTTTAAAAGATTAGCAATTGTGCATTTTATTTTAATTAGAGGATTTTTAATAAAGTTGGTGTTAGTTTACCATTTTGATCAACTTGTTAATTGAGTTGGTATCTTAATTAGCTTGTTAATTATCTAATTAAGCAATTTTTATTCCCTAATTACTTCCAAACTCACGCACACACCCACATCTACACACACACAAACTTACGTTTAACACACACACATTTCACTACCCTTCATTTCAGTTTTTTTTTCATTCCCGCTTCGATATCATCGTTTCAGTATTTTAAATATCAAAAGGCATGTATATTCTATTATTCCTACGTTGATCTTGTCATATTATGTGTTGTGATGTTAATTATGCGTAAAAATCCATGTATGATGTATAGAGTTTGAGCGGAAATTTGTTGGATCGATTTTTGAAACATTTTTGGATCTAAAAATCACAATTTGTTGTCATTTTAATTACTGTGACTTTTTGATAGATTTTATGGAAAAACTTTCAACATATAAAATGTAGAAATTTTTGATACCTTCGATTTGACAGTAAATTCAAAATATTTGGATAAGAAATGAGTGAGTTATGATTGTTTTTGTTGTGCTGCTCAAACTGTGTTTTTCTGAAAACTGCGTTCTTGATGTGTTCTTGAAGTTTTATTGTTGCAGGCTTCGTTGGGGATCAACGGGTGATCGCTGCTGTGTTTAAGTATATTGATGTTGGGATGGTTTTTGGTGTGTCGGTTCGCATCGATAAGCACTTGTTTGCATTAGAAGTCGTAGGATGCGTTTTGGTGTCGAATGTCGTGTTCACGGATTGGGTTGCATTGTTTGTGATGCGTAGTTGTTTTGGGGCGTTTGTTTGAGTTTAAATAAGTGTCATAGTATCTTATGATGGGTCTCAAGGCATTTGTTTACGGTCCGTATGATCGAGTTAGGAGGAATAAGACATAAGTGTAGTGTTTCTCCGTTGGTTTACAATTCCAGCACCTACACAGACCTTTAGCCGGACTCTGACATGTGGTCCGTGCCCTTTTTCCTTCAAAGTGAGAAATTCCAGTGTCTACCCGGACCCCTACGCGGGGTCCGTGTACTCTTTTTTTTAAAAAAATAAATTGAATTAAATTTTAGGGATTGTTTTGGGGTTTGATGTCATGATTTATTACAATGATTAAACAAGGTCGAGTTCCGAGAGATTTAGAACGTCATAAGGATATTTGTCATTTTTGGGTGAATGACTATACGTCTAAGCTATGAAAGATAAGTGTTTGAAATCATGTTAGTATGTGTAGCAGTGGCCTCAAGCGAGATCCAACGAATCCCTCAACGCCATGTAAGTATGTTCGACGTGCAAAAGAAAATATTTTAAGTTTTTGAGGTATGCTAAAAATCTTGTGACCAAATTATGAACGGGTTTGAAAATCGGTGAACGTGGCCGAGGAGCTCTCCACCCCGGTAAAGCATGACCGGGTTTAGATCAGGATTGGAAAGCGATAAAGCATGAACAGGGACCAATCCACACTGTAAAACATGACCGGGGATCTTTTGTTTGTGGTAGTGGATTTTCCCTGCCAGCCCAGTACTGTGGTTTAGTCTGATCAGGCGCATTTGGGTATGGGTCACTTGCTTTGAAACATATCTCTACGCAAAATGGTGTTATGTATGCTCAAGTATGTATGATGCAAGTATGTTTAAGAAAGGTTTTATGATGATGGCATGTCTACGTTTATTTCTACTACGTTCAAGTTTCAAGTATGCTTATGTTATTACGTTCAAGTTTCAAGTATATAAACCATACTTTAAAGATGCATGCGATTTTATTATGTAGTACTTCCTATCTCCAGTTTATACATGTTGAGTCTTTTAACTCACTAGACTTGATCGATGAAGGTGAGGATGACTTTAATGAGACGAGGGCTGGGGACCAATGAGCCGGCTTGGACTGAACAGGAGGCTAAACCCGAGGACAGCCCATGTTTTAAGAAATTATGCAATGTATCAAATACTTTGATTTCACGTTATTATTTACGATATTTAAACAAGTGTTTTTAGCAAACTTTATTTGTCATCTTTTCGTTGCAAATATTTTGAATGATCAGTTTATTGTTATCGAAATTTAAAGGTTTCTATTTAATTAAGAAAATTTTTAATTCTTTCGCAAATCTTAAAGTTGTTCAAACTACGGTACGTTACACAATTGTTGCTGAATCCAGCGCAGTTGGGCACAACAGCTTCCATGAGCAAGATATTCTGCTTCAGTTGTGGAAGTTGCTATGGATGTTTGCTTCTCGTTGAGCCATGAGATCAGTCTGTTTGATTGATGAACTCATGGGATTACTTGCAGCTGAACATGTTTCCATGCCAAATTCTTAAACAATTCCTTCGTATATTTTCTTTGACTAATAAAAGTACCAGTTTCCAGTTGCTTCACTTGCAGACCGAGGAAAAATATCAGTTCACCCATCATACTCATCTCGAATTTTTCTTGCATTAACTTGGCAAACTTCTCACATAATTAGGGGTTAGTTGATCCAAAAATTATATCCTCAACATATATTTGCACAAGTAAGATATGATTATTCTTTGAAAATTTGAACAGAGTCTTATCAACTGATCCAACAATAAAATCATGATCAGTTAGAAATTTTGAAAGAGTTTCATACCAAGCTCTTGGAGCTTTTTTAAGACCATATAAGGCTTTATTCAAATGATAAACATGATCATGAAGAGAGTGATTGATAAAACCTGGTGGTTGTTCAACATATACTTCTTCCTGCAACTGACCATTGAGAAACACACTCTTTACATCCATCTGGTAGACTTTAAAGTTCTTGAAAGATATATAGGCAAGGAACATTCTGATTACTTCAAGTCTTGCTACTGGTGCATAAATTTCATCGTAATCTATTCCTTCTTCTTGCCTATATCATTGTGCTACCAGCCTCACTTTGTTGCGCACAACTGAACCATCTTCGTTCAGTTTATTTCTGTATACCCACTTTGTACCTATAATAGTTTTAGAAACTAGTCTTGGAACTAAGTTCCAGACATTGTTATGGGTAAACTGATTTAGCTCTTCTTGCATGTTATTTATCCAGTTAGGATCAGGAAAAGCTTCATCAGTTTTCTTATGTTCCAGTTGGAAAACGAAAGTTGAATGAATAAATAAATTAAACATTTGATTTCGAGTTCTTATTGGATCAGATGGATTACCTATCACCAATTCTGGAGGATGTAATTTTTTTCCATCTGTATTCAGTATTTGTTGCGTCCATCTCAGCAACTGCTTCAGTGGCAACTGAATATTTTCTTCAGTTTCAGTTGGTTCTGTATCAGTTGGTAACTGAATATTATCATTTTGCTTCACAAACTGATTATCAGTAACAATTTCTTGTTCAACTTATTGATCTAGCACTTCAGGTTCTAGTGTTTGAAGGATATTTCGATTAATGTGATTCTCTTCTTCATTATCATCCTCCAAACTAATATTTGTAAAGCAATCAATTAGCTCAACTGGATCATTTGTAAAGGATCGAGTGTGCTAGTGCCTTCGAAGGCATTTCGAACACTATATTCTCCAATGAGCTGCAATAGCTCGTGTTCTAAGAATACTAACACCGATGAATTAAATCGAGTTTGGTTTAAAACCAAGCGGAAGAAACTCGAAGTAATCCTTATTGAAGAAGACTATTATTAGAAAACGTTTTAACTTATGTAAACTGAATAACTGAAAAATGGTAGATTAGTTTTTGCATTCATCAGTTCATTTATGGTGACAACTAAACTGACAGATACTCTAACTGATCAAAACAATTTGAAAACAGCAGTTAATCAGTTAAATACACAATATATGTTTATGGATGTTCGGAGACTTCAACAGCTCTTACGTCACCCCTTCTATCACCTCGGGTAGAATCCACTAGAAGACTTTGATTTATACAACTTATTGTACAAACCCACTCAGCTAGGACTTACACTACTGCCTAAACTGAACTCCTAGCTATGACTGAATGCAGCACCTTCCAGCCAACACTTCTTTAACGTCTATGTATCAAAGACTACATACACAAGTTTAACGTCTTTGTGCAAGATGGTATTTCAGTGGAGTGTTTGTGTGTGTCAGAACTGAACAAAGACTCACACATTGAGGGATAAAAGCTTCTATACTAAGCTGATAACACGTTGAAGTGTCCCTCTGGGCTGATTGCTTCTGAAAGCTGATTTGCAATGTACATGCCCTTTCTTTTCTCTCTTATTTGGGTTTAAGCTTTTTCACTCTCTGTATCTTGTTGTTATTGTTGTTGAGTCTTTACTGATCTTCTCTATATATAGGCGGGAAAAACTGATCGTACAGTGAGACTCATTTATTGTATCTGTTGTATCTTGAATTCGTTTCTTGGACTTTGTGTCTCGACTTTTCCACTGCCTTCTGAAACATTTTGTCTTTAATGATCTGATGCAACGTCCACTATTATCCTTTGACTGGACAATGTCTTTGTACCTTTACGCATAGCTGGAATCCACTGAAAGAGTTTGTCTTCATCTTCAACTGAAATATTCTGACTGATGCTTTTAACTGGTCAGCTGAACTGATCTTCTGTTGGGCTGGTGAAATCAGTTGACTCGTCAGTTGAACTGATTTAACTCTCGTTCAATAGAATTGATCAGCTGGGTTTCTTCATCAGTTGAACACTCCTTCGGCTGGCCAAGCTTCTGAGATTCTCCTGCTGAACCACCTATCAACTGGACAATCAGCTGGACTGCTCAATTGACGTAACAATTAGACTGATTTAGTTTGTGCGATCAGTTAGTTCTTCAGTTTGCGATGTAAACAGCTCGTGACTGATCCGAGCTTCTGCATTCTAAGGTAGATTATTAGTAACACAAAATAACAAGTTTTGTTAACATCTAAATCAAGATTGCAAACTTGAAAAGTTTCAACAATTTGGCTTATCAGTTAGCACATATTCATCAAATACAACTTGAATAGACTCTTCTACATTTAAACTGCATTTGTTAAAAACTTTGTAAGCTTTACTAACTGAAGAATATCTAATAAATATTCCCTCTGCATATTTAACATCAAAAGCTTTTAAATGATTTTTTCCATTATCAAGAATAAAACATCTGCAGCGGAATCTTTTGAAATATGAAACCACACTTTTGCGTCCATGCCAGATCTCATACGGAGTTTTCAAATGATTCTTATTAATCATTGATCTGTTCTGAGTGTAACATGCAGTGTTTATTGCTTCATCCAAAAACCTCTGAGAAATACCAGAATCAGCAAACATTGTTCTAGCAGTTTCTTTAAGGGTCAGATTTTTCTCTCAGCTACACCATTTTGCTGAGGGGTTCTTGCTGTTGAAAGCTCATGCTTAATCGTAGTTTTTTCTAAAAATAGTGAAAGATTTTGATTGACGAATTCAGTCCCTCGATGAGACCTTATTCGATCAATACCAACTGATCAATACTAAGGTGTATTTCATTCCCCCTAAGATTATGACTGCTATAGGACCAAAAATATTTATATGTAGCAGTTCTAAGCATCGGGAAGATGATTTAAAACCCTTGTTTTTAAATGAAGATCCTATTTTTTTACCAAACTGACATGCTGAACAAATCTTATCTTTCGAAAAATCTAATTCGGGCAAACCAATTACAAGATCATGGTTACTCAGATAAGCAATAGATTTAAAGTTTAGGTGGTTCAATCTCTAATGCCACAACCAGTTTTTAGAAGATTTGGAAGCTTTAAAACAAACTGGTGCATAAGGTTGCTCAGTCAAACTGACTTTGTAGGTGTTTCCACAACGACTGGCAGTTAGGATGACCTCATCAGTTGAGTCTCTAACTGAACAACAAGTATGTCTGTCGAACTCAACTGAGAATTTATTGTCGCATAACTGACTGATGCTAATCAAGTTATACTTCAAATTCTCAACTAGTAAAACATCACTGATTGTAAAGTTACCATGGATAAGCTTACCTTTACCCACAGTTTTACCTTTTGAGTTGTCTCCAAAACTGATGCTTGGACCATTGTATTTGATCAGTTGGGATAGAAAATTTTCATCCTCTGTTATATGACGTGAGCATCCATTGTCCAAATACCATATTAATTCTTTGGTTGTACCTGCCACCTGCAATCACACGCAATATATAATCTTGGTATCAAAATCTATTTGGGTCCTAAACAGATTAGTCCTTTAGGAACCTAAACTTGGATTAGTCTCACTGACATTCTATTTATTGTGTTCCAAATGGTGTTTCTCGGCTTGTGTGTGCTTGGTGTGTAGTGTGTAAATGAAGAAATATGAGTTTTAGTTTTGTTAAACTGGTTGTTCAACCGATATATTTTCTGAACTGGCTTATTGTTATAGTAATTGGAGTAGCCATTAAAATAGTTCAAGTTTTTATTTCTGAACCTTTTTGATGACTGACTTAGTGGGTCAGTTGAAATTTTTGGGCTATAACCAATACCATGCCTTCTATCCTTGTTCTTATTCCTCGGTTTTTATTTCTGAACCCTTTGCTCATGTTCAATTTTTACTTAGCATCACTGGTGGAAGTTTCATCTTGGTTGCTGAACCCCAAACCAGTTTTATCAGTAACTGATTTTTGCTTATCTTGTATTTCAGCTAATGCAGCAGATTATTTATTCCATGCTTTAACAAGCTCAGTTTTTTTTTTTGAATTTTCAAACATCAACTGCTGAATCTTTGATTGATTCTTCTTCTTTTAGCATTGAGCTCAAAAATCTCCCGTTTAAGACTCAACAAATCAATTGATTCAATAGTTTCAATTTTATCGTTTTTGGGATCAGTTTTCTTTGCTCTGGCCTTCTCAAAAGATAAGGAAAGGTTGTGATACTCATTAACCATGTCATAAAGTGTAGAAATTTATTCATCTCGTGTGAAATCAGTTGAACTAAAGTCGAATACCTGTTGACTAGTTGACTCCAGTTCTGTGTCATCAGCAATCAGACACTTGACCTCTTCATCGTCATCGCTGGAGCAGCTCAAGCTCTTAGGTTCTGAATCATCGCTGTCAGATTCTGCCCATTTGGACTTTCTTTCTTCAGCTAGAAGCACCCCATGCTTCTTTCTGTAAGATTTCTTGTCATCCTTAGATCTTCTCTTGTGCTCATAAGGTTTCTTTCTCTTTTCAATTGAGCCTCGACCGTCCTTCTTTGGCTTGGGACAGTCAGCAATGAAATGACCATTTTTTCCATAGTTGTAGCAAGCATTATCTTCTTCTTTGGAGTGATTTTTCATATATTGTCTTTGGAAATTTCCTTGACTTCTTCTCATAAATCTTCCAAACATTTTGACAAATAATGACATAGGGTCATTACTTAACTGATTATCATATTTGTCAATTGAACCAGTTAATTCCAGTCTTACAGCAGTTAAGGCAGTTGTAGCAGCTGGTGTAGAAGGTTCCCCTTCTCTGATTTGCATCTCAAACTCGTATGCTTTTAAATCTACAAATAAATCATGAAGTTTGACCTTGTTCAGGTCCTTTGATCCTAGCATTGCCATGGTCTTAACATCCCATTCCTTGGGAAGACCTCTGACTACTTTTAGTGCTACCTCTTTATTTGAGTACACCTTTTCAATTGCATTCAGTTCGTTTATTATTCCACTTATTCTTTTATCATAGTCATGCATGGATTCTCCAATATTCATCTTAATATTGTCAAATTTTTGAACGGCAACTGTTAGTTTATTCTCCTTAGTTTGCTCATTGGCCTCGCATAACTGAATCAGTTTCTCCCAGATTTCCTTAGCAGTTCTGCACATCTTTATCTTGCTGAAAGTGACTTTATCCAGCGTTTTGTATAGATTGGCTTTAGCCACATTGACTAAGTTGACTTTTCTCTTGTCTTCAGCTGTCCATTCATCTCGGGGTTTTTCAATGCGTTGTGGTGCCCCATCAGATATGACAACAGCAGTGTTTTGTCTTCAATATTCTCATGGGTCCTTCTGTAATAACGTACCACATCTCGTCGTCTTGTGCAGCTAGATGAGCCTGCATTCTGATTTTTCAATCATCGAAATCCTCTCTGGAGAACATTGGAATTTTGTTGAATGAATACATGTTAATCAGTTTATATAGAAATATTCAGAGACAAGATTCAAACGCTCTGGTACCTCTTGATAGGATCGGTTAGAGGGTGAAAGAGTGTTTAGAAGGTGAGGTTGAATAAACACTCACGATTTTCACAAACTTTTCGAATATTGAGTAAGTTTGGTGAGAAACTGAAACTCGGGAATCTTTTCAGTCGATATCAATCAGTTAACAATAAATTGGGCGGAAATAAACTGACTGATAGATAGTATAAATTGAAATAAGAATACACAAGATTTTAGGGATGTTCGGAGATTTCAAACACTCCTACGTCACCCCTTCTATCACGAAGATAGGATATCCACTAAAAAGCTTTGATAGATACAAAGAGTTGTACAGACCCACTTCAGTTTTGGACTCAACAATGTCAAACTGAAACTCTTAGTTACAAAACGATTTACAGTACTCAACTGGACTGAAATAACTTAGCACGACTGATTACAACAATATCAGTTAGTGCTTGTAAGATCGAAGTATAGCCTTGAATGCTATGAATGAATACAATAAGCGTGAGCTTTGAAGTTTTCAATGAATTCAACAGAATAACAGCTTTTTTCAGCTGCTCTTTCACTGCTATTTATAGGCTTTGCCTCCAACGATAATATTAAATGCGATTTGAATCTTTCTATCTGTTGTTTTCCACGTCAAAATTCTTCTGACAATCGTACACTGCAGTGTTTCTGAAATGCGGGCGAGAGTGTCGCTGATATCCCCGCCGCCCGGTACTGTGGTTATACATAGATGGATCCATCAAATAGAGCTGATACGAAAGTCACAACTAATTAACTGAATTCGATTAAAGAAAATGTATACGTAGATGTTGATATGATGATATATGTTACGAATATGATTATGCTTTGACAGGTTGCGATTACGCATATGATTTTCCACGATCATGAAATATATGTTGATTACAGTATTTTTCACTGCTGAATGTTATGTATATGTATTCGATATAACGTTACAGGTGTGTTGAGTCTTTAGACTCACTAGCTGTGAATGATACAGGTGAGCTTTTCGATGAGGAGACTGGAGGTGATGATGACTGAACGGGCGGAGCTGGTGGCGCACGTTAACCCGAGGACCTTGTAGTTTTCCGCAAACTTATGATTTATGGGAACACATTTAAACATCTTCTTAATTGGTTGATGATTTTATTTTGTTGAGAGTTTTGGCGGATTTTAATACGCTTGACGTTTTATATTTTTAAACGGTAAATTGTTTAGGTTGTTTGCTCTTTTCATAATTTTAACTGTAGTTATTTTATTCGGTCGTGGGATGTTTTCACAAAAGGCATGTTTCGAATTTTATGGATTATGTAGGCATGGTTTCGGCCATTGCAATTTTTTTTAAAAAAAATAATTTTTCAGTAGAATTTTAAAATGAGCAGACGTTTCATTTGGTATCAGAGCAAGGGTCCTGTATAGGGTTGTGCCACCGCCAGCTTGTGCAGCTCAATTTTCAAGCCATAAGTCTGTAATCTTTTATGTTTTAAACGTTATGTTTTAATGATATCACCTGCATGTTTACATGATATATGATTTAAAGTGATTTACAGTACATGTTTAACTGGTTTCATGATTTAAAGATTAAATGTTTTGGCAAAACTAGATTGGATTGCGTGTTGGTTACGTTTGGAATTGGACATGATTAAGAATTTGGCTATTGAGCGTTAGAAAAAGTTGGAAATGATTTGACTACATTGATTTTTTGGTTAGTAAGTACTGATGTTCTACTCTTTGGGTCGTAAGTTAGTCATGAAGATTATGAATGCTTTTGGGACTTGTAGATTTTCTAAGAAATCACTGATGGTTCGTGGTTACTAGTTGAGTTTATTTTTGAGAATTTCGTATAAAGAATAATGATTCAAAAACTGCGACGATCTTTAGAAGTATATAAAAGTATAATTTGGGCTTTTAAGTATTGATGGAAATGTAAGATTGGTTATAAGAATTGATTTTGGGTTTAATAAACTTAAAAGTATTGAATTATGATACAAAAAACTTGTAAAATGGAATTAGGAATACCAAGAAATTATGGGTGATTGAGGAAATTTCAAAATTTAAGGACAAGTAGATAATTTTCGAGAAATTAAGAATTAATTTTGTAATTGTTAAGAAATTTGGGGATTGATTTAGCAATAAGTGAGAATTGAATGGTTTAAATGATAGGAATTTCGATGATTTGGGCTTGAAGGGATATTTAGAACTTTGATTATAATGTTAAAAGGAATGGTAATCAAGGACATTGTAGGATGAATCAATATTGGGCTTGAAAAATCTAAGTGTTAATGGAATAATGCTGTGAAAATTAAAAAATTAAAGTGATAACAATTTAAGACAAAGTTGATCAATTAGTTAAGTTATAAGATTAGAAAGTAGGTTAACTTATTTTTCGGAGCTTAAGGTTTGATGTAACATAAGTTTTAGTCATGATCTTAACAGTTAAAGTTTTACCTTTGTTAGTGTTAAATTTTTCTAGAAAGTTGAGTATGATTGTTGGTTAGGTCACTCGATAGACTCATGTAAGAATTAGACACGATGTCTTAAGAAATTTTTTTTGAAGTAATTGAGAAACTTGGGAATAAGTCATTATGTGTGTTGGAATTATGCTATCTATTTCTACTTGGGTTGAGTAAGTTTGAATTTCAAATTTATGAGATAAGTGTTTATACAGAAATTTTGGGTGAAATAAAAATAAAAAAAAAGAATTAGCTGTGTTCAACATAGGTTACCAATGAATGAATATTAAGATTTTTGTCGAGTAAAAAATCTAAAGTCTTGATATGGGATTCTAGAACTCTATGTGTTATAAATGAAGTTGATTTATTATAGTTAGTGCATCACTAACATGGATAACTTATTAAGTTTTATACGCTAGAATTAATTAAGCATTAAGGATACGTTAGAATGCGACATTAGTTTCAAGGAGGAAAGTCCAAGGGTACTCCTAAGCCTCAACTATATTGTAATTGGGGAGAAAATATAAGTAGAAGATCGATATTGTATATTTTTGTTCTATGGATTAAAACTACTCGAATTTAAGATTTGCAATAATTTGATACTTGGGATGTACTTGTAAATAGTTAAGTTACGTTAGTTTGGTGCCGTAAGATAAAGATTAGATTCAAGGATTTTAGACTAAAATTATTATGGGGTTGAGATAAGGTTTAACTTTTAAGTGCATTACCGAGGAAAGAAGTCGATCAGTAAATTTTGATGCTAAGGTTTCTTAAGTCGAACTGCATAAATGATAATTTAAAAGGTTGATGAACATTATGGATGTGGTATAAGAAAAAAAAAGTGCGATAAGTTTGGACATCCATCTCTAGTATGAGGAATTGTCAGATAAGTCAAAAATCGATGTCATAGAAGAATAGAACTAAGTCACCCTAAGTGGCTTTAAGTTACGATTCGCAAACGAGGATTTGGGTAGGTAATTTAATTAGGATTGAGGAGACATAAGGTCAATTTAACACTTATTTTATCAGAGTAGCGCAGCGAAAGCGTGGATTTGTGGGACACTAGAATTAAGAAGTCTAAACTTTTTGATTATCGAGGATACGAAAATTTCAAGGACGAAATTCAATTTAAGGAGGATAGATTGTAACATCCCGAAAATTTGAGGTCCACGTGAACCACATGCATGCATATTATTAAATTCTTTATGTATTTTATTAAATTGTTTTAATGCATTAAATGTATGATTTTAACATGAACATATGTTTTAAATAATGGTTTATTAAAGTTTCATGAATTACGATTTTAAGTTGTATTTCGCGCTCGAATGAGGAACAGAGACCTGGGATATTCTGGAAAAATATTTTTATTGAATAATTATTTTTTTATTATTTAATATGAGGTGTTTTTAAGTATTATTTTTGAAAATGGGCATTGGTTGAGTATTTTTACCCGTCGGGTTATATTTTTAGTTGGTACACAAATTTTAACGATTCAAAGGACTTTTTGAGGGTTCAAGCAATATTTTCGTAAACCCGGTCAAGCTGTGAAAATTTTTGCATTGTTTTTCACGTTTTCTCAAGTTGCGAGGTCTGGCTCAGCCAAAGAGAGCTGAACCAGGCCACGGTGTGGTCCAAGAGGGTCCAGAGGTGTGCTAGGAAGAATTGGTTCAGGTATGGTCCATGTTGGTTTGGTCTAGGGTCGATAATTCGAGGGTTTAGTGCACTAGGGTTTGGCTCTCTTTGGTGCAGAAAAATTCAGCAACTTTCATGTGTTGTTCGAAGGTCTTAAGTGGGCTGGCCTAGGTGTTTTAAGGGCTGGTAGGGTATGGTTGAGGTATGGTTTAAGCTTGGAGCGATTTGGTTAAGTTTCGGGTGGATTCGGGTTAAAACCAATACCTCGGTCCAAGTTATAAAAAGAATCGTGTAAGTTTTGAATCGAGCTCGAGTTTATGTCTAAGAAACGCTTATAATATGTTTTGGGATGTTTTAAGGAGTTTGGTAAGCTTCGGGCCGAAATTTAGAGGTCCAGGGGTAAAATGGTCATTTTGGGTTTCCTGGGGCAAAATTGTCATTTTGCACCGGAGTCGAGATTTTAGTCCTGGCAGCGCCCTGAGCACAAATTTATCATTTTTTAAATGTTATGTATCATATATATTATTTTTATGAAATTATGAAAATACTTTGTATGCTTGATTTTAAAGAAAATTTACGTATATGCATGATTTTGATAAGTGATGAAAATGATGATGTTTTTGAAGGATGAGACTTGGTTGTGACTGACGATATATGTATACGATGATATGATTGGCGATATCATGAGGGAAAAGGCACCAGAGGGAGCCCGTTTACGGGAGAAGTGTAACGCTCTGACCCGATTTCATAAAATAACAGCGGAATTTAAAATTTTTCTTGAAGGAAAGAAGGTTTAAAAATACATTTCCATATATAATCAAAAGTATACACATGATCAATCAAATGATACAACAAAATACAAAATATCATTTTGTATGATCATGTCCAAAATACTATCAAAATAATCGTTCTTTCTTCCATCTCTATATGCATATGACTACGGTCTCAATCAACGTCCCGGCTCGTCGCTCTTATCTGCATCACATGAAATAACTGTAATGAGTATAAAACTCTGCAAGTGGAACTCTTACATAGCAATATACATATACCATACTCTGTAAAACGTGGCTTTGAAATCATTAATACCATCTAACTCTTGAAACATGAATAATATAGTAGAACATGAACAATAACGATGTTATTTCTCTTTTCTCTTGTGGATTGATATCTAAATAGTATCTCTGTCTCTGTACCTATATCCCATCGATATAAATCGATACTCTGTCGGGATATAAGCCTATGGTCGTTGATCAACTAATTGCATGCAATCTCTGACTATCTATTTATCAATCCAATAAAATATTTGAAATCTCTTTTGGACATTAAAACAAACACTTTGAAGACTCTATTCTCTTTTGTATTTCCTTTAACATAATTGAGATAAAAATACCTCTAATATACAACAAAGTGTATTAATACATAGCATGAATCAAATGGAAGGGAATAACATGTTAAAACCATTGAAACACAATACATATATTATCATGTGAACACAATAAATGAAATTCCACTTACAACACTTGGAACCTTGAATCTATACCCTTGGTTGGATTCCTACAACAATAAACCAAGTATTGCACCATTAACATCTCAATAATCACCAACCTATAACATTAAATCCATTAAACGAACACAACAACAAACCAAAGATGTCTCCCAACACCAAAACCAAGAATAAACTAAACCAAAAGCTTACCTTAACTCCTTGAACTCCAAAAGAACCTTGCTCACACTTCAAAACTCCCATAAGATGCTTGAATCAAAGGAAGGAAAAGAAAGAAAATGGAACCCTAGCTCTCCCAAGGACTGAAGAATCGAGAATGAGGGGAAAGAATGAGAAAAATGAGACCAACTCATCCATTTAAACACTTAAAATCTCGAAACACGCTTCTACTGTTCATGCACCGCGGGTGCACTACCTACCTCACCGCGGGTGCGGTGTGCCTTCGGCACCTCAACCAAATTTCTGAAAATGACGACCGCGGGTGCGCTGCACAAATCACCGCGGGTGCGGTGTCTATTCGGCAATTCAACAAATTCTGCAATAAAGACCGCGGGTGCGCTGCTCAAATCACCACGGGTGCGGTCTGGTCTCGGCCAGAACAACTCTATGCAACTGAAATCGAATCGCAACGCTGATACAACTCAACTACCCATCAACTAATATCAACAATACCACAAAACACTAACCAACAATACTATGACCCATAATCACAACTCTTAACATCTAAATCAAACTTAATCTTAACCAAATAATCCATAAACATACGAAATCTTAAACTGTACCGTTCACCAGGCTTGGATATTACAATCTCTCCTCCTTAAAGGAATTTCGTCCTCGAAATTGACGTCACTGCGCAAACAACTCAGGACACTTCTCTTTCATCTCAACCTCTGGTTCCCACGTGGCTTCTTCAATCAAATGATTCCTCCAAAGGACTTTAACAATGCCGATCTCTTTGTTCCTCAACACTTTAACTTGCGATCCAGAATCTGGACCGGAATCTCTTGGTACGTCAAATTCGGCGTCAAATCCAATGGCTCGTGGCGAAGAACATGGGAAGGATTCGCAATATATTTCCTGAGCATAGAGACGTGAAAAACATTATGAACTCTGTCAAAATCTGGCGGTAGGGCTAACCTGTAAGCTCGATCACCAACTCTATCCAAGATCTCAAATGGGCCAATAAATCTCTGACTCAACTTTCCCTTCTTGCCAAACCGCATCACACCCTTAAGAGGTGCTATCTTCAAGAACACATGATCGTCAACCTCAAACTGCAATGGCCTACGACGCACATCAGCATAACTCTTCTGTCTCGACTGTGCTGTCTTCATTCCTTCTCGGATAACAGCAACAACATCAGCCGTCTGTTGGACTAACTCTGGACCCAACATCTTCCTCTCACCAATCTCATCCCAATACAAGAGAGATCTACACTTCCTGCCATAAAGTGCTTCATACGGTGCCATGCCAATCGTCGCTTGGTAGCTATTATTATACGTGAACTCAACAAGAGGCAATTTAGAGTTCCAGCTACCAGGATAATCGATAGTACAAGCTCTGAGCATATCCTCTAAAATCTGAATAACTCTCTCTGATTGACCATCGCTCTGGGGGTGATATGCTGTATTAAATGCTAACCGTGTACCCATAGCTCTGTGAAAACTCTTCCAAAACTCTGAAGTAAATCTAGGGTCATGATCAGAAACGATCGACACAGGAACACCATGAAGTCTAACAATCTCTGCTATGTACTCTTCGGCATACTGGTTCATGGAATATGTCGTCTTGACTGGAAGAAAATGCGCTGACTTGGTCAATCGATCAACAATAACCCAAATAGAGTTAAAACCTTTCTGCGTTCTGGGAAGACCAGTCACAAAATCCATCGTAATGTGCTCCCATTTCCATTGAGGAATCGGCAATGATAGCAATGTCCCAGCAGGTCTCTGGTGCTCGATCTTCACCTGCTGACAAGTTAGGCACTGAGAAATAAACATGGCAATATATTTCTTCATACCTGGCCACCAATAGAGTCTACGAAGATCCTGATACATCTTAGTGCTGCCTGGATGTATCGAGTATGGCGCGGTATGTGCCTCTGTCAAGACGTCTCGCCGAATATCATCTCCAGCAGGAATGCAAATACGGCCTCTAAATGTCACCAAACCATCTCCATTCGTCGCGAACTCTGAATTACCTCTCTCCTCTGCTCTAGCTCTCAATTCTAACAACTGAACATCAATAGCCTGCTCCCTACGGATCCTGTCCGTCAATATAGCCCGAATACCCAACGCTGAAAAACGAGCAATGGTTCCAGGAACCACCAAAGCTATCTCCTCTCGCTGCAAATCTAATAACAACGGCTCCTGAATCATAGAACTCAAAGAAGAACTCGACTTACGGCTCAATGCATCCGCTACAACATTCGCCTTCCCTGGGTGGTAACTAATAGTCACATCATAGTCTTTAACAAGCTCTAACCACCGTCTCTGTCGCATATTGAGTTCTTTCTGTGAAAACAAATACTTTAAACTCTTGTGGTCTGTGAAAATTTCACACTTTTCGCCAAACAAATAAAGTCTCCAGATTTTCGGGGCGAAAACCACAGCTGCCAGCTCCATATCATGCGTAGGATAATTCTTCTCGTAATCCTTCAACTGGTGAGAAGCATAGGCTATAACTTTACCTCGTAGCATCAACACAGCACCGAGGCCCTTCTTCGACGCATCGATAAAAACAACAAAGTCCTCTGAACCACTGGGCAAAGCAAGTAATGGAGCTGTCGTCAACTTATATTTCAAATCTTGAAACCCACTCTGGCAATCATTGGACCACACAAACTTCACAGTCTTCCTCGTCAGATTAGTTAACGGCAGGGCAATCTTGGAAAAGTATGAAATAAAACGACGATAATAACCCGACAAACCAAGACAACTGCGTACCTCTGGTACAGTGGTAGGAATAGGCCACTTCTGAATCGCCTCTATTTTCACTGGATCAACAGCTATATCATCCTTCGAGACAACATGGCCTAAGAAAGAAATCTGCTCCAACCAGAACTCACACTTCTCCAACTTAGCATACAACCTCTTCTCTCTCAGCAACTGAAGAACAACTCTGAGGTGCTCTGAATGAAGCTCTCTGGTCTTGGAGTAAATCAAAATGTCATCGATAAAAACAATGACAAAGCTATCCAAATACGGCTTGAACACACGGTTCATAAGATCCATGAAGACTGAAGGAGCATTGGTCAGACCAAAAGACATCACAAGAAATTCATAGTGAC
>NC_133322.1:11081153-11090045 GCF_012295235.1 Primulina huaijiensis
AAAAACCCATCACAACCTCTAAACAACAACTTCTTAGCCTCAAGACACGAAATAAAAGGAAGGATCAGCGAAGTACCTGCACTGGCGAACAAACCTTCCCTATTGCCATCATCTGCAAATTTCACCGTCTTAGCAATGCAATCAATCACTGCACGATAGGTTGATAGCCAATCCATGCCAAGTATAATATCAAACGCAACCATCGGAATAACAATCAAGTCGGCATAAACAACTCGCCCATCAATTTGAACAGAGCACGCATACACAATAGATGTTGGGCACAACACATCTCCCGAAGGCAAAACAACATTAAACTGGAGGGGAATAACAGAAGGAACTATACCCAAAGATCTCAAAAATAGTTCAGACATAAAAGAATGAATAGCACCTGTATCAATCAATGTCGTAGCTACTCTGCCTGAAATTAAAATAGTGCTAGAGATCACAGAAGAATCATGGTTTATACCTTCCTTTGTCATGGTAAAGATGCGACCCTACACCTTCTCTTTACTCGAGCCTCTTGGACAATCCTTGGCTATATGGCCTGCAGTGCCACAACGGTAACAAGTATGAGTACCAAATCTGTACTCTCCCCGATGATGTCTACTGCACTTGGGACACAATGGCTTCTCAGGATCAGCTGGAACTGTCGGTGGTTTAGGACTCGGCTCCAACTTGCCTTTCCCTTTAAAATGGTCATTTCCTCTTTGGCTCGAACCTTGACCTCTTTGAGCAACAAACTGCTGCCTCGCCTGTCTCTCTCTGATAATGTCTTTCACATCTTGCTCCGCCAACAAAGCCTTAGACACAATCTCTTTGAATGTCACCGCCTTCGACAGATTGATGTCCCGTCTGATTTCTGCTCGAAGGCCTCTAATGAAATGAGCACCCTTGTCTTTGTCATTGGAGGCAATATACGGAGCAAACAGACAGCCCTCTTCAAACTTCAGAATATACTCATCAACATTCATACCTCCTTGACGAAGCTCTAAAAACTCAGTCACCTTCCGAGCTCGAAGTGCATCTGGGAAGTACTTGTCATAGAAAAGATCAGTGAACCCTTGCCACTTCAATGCTGGAACATAAACACTTACCTTGGTAGCATTCCACCAAATGCGTGCAGCTTTGACTAACATGAACACTGCACAACTGATTCTATCCTTATCTTCATAGTTGAGATGATCGAAAATCGCCTCAAGAACTTTGATCCACTCTACAGCCACCAATGTTAAACGACCTCGAATTTTTTTTTTCGTAATCTTAAATTATAAATTCTAAATTCCTAAATAAAATAATTTGGCATAATCATGATTCCTAATAAATTAAAAATTTAAAACTCAAGTGCATAAAATAATTCCTAAATCATCACCTAACCAAAACATCCTAAATTGTCCTTTGAAAAGATCACTAACAATAAAAATAAAGCATAAGAATTCTCTAATAAAAATCATTAACATAAATCTTTAAGTCTTTAATCTAATAAACTAGTGCGGAAACATAAAGGCCCTCGGGTGTGTACTGCTGCACTCGATCGACTCAATCGTCACCGCCTCCAAAAATCATCAAATCCTGCATCATACAAACCTAGTGAGTCTAATGACTCAGCACGTCCTAGACATAGATAACAAATAATACATAAACAAGCACATGCATTTAAAAATCCTATTTTTATTTAAAATAGCTTTTGAAAATAAATAAACCGTTTTAAAATCATTTAAAAATCATTTAAGCATAATAATATCATAAATCGTAAAAACATTTTAAAATAACTTTTAAGCATAAATAAATCCTCAAAACAAATCATTTAAAAATAAGCTTTGAACATAAATAAATCATTTTAAAAATAGCTTTAATCCTCATCATAAATCATATATCATAAAAATTATTTTTATCATAAGCTTTCAATCATATATCATTTTTGGGTGAAGTTTGATCCTTGAAAGTGACTAGCTTTTATCCTTTGTTCGACTGATCAGTCTTCAGCTCCACATGGCCCATGGGGTGTGCACTAGGCTCCACCGTGGAAATACGTTCGTCGGGGCTCCCTCGGGGGCCTTCTCCCATAGACGGGCTCCCTCTGGGGCCTTTTCCCACGTATGGGCTCCCTCTGGGCCTTCTCCTGTAAATGGGCTCCCTCTGGGGCCTTTTCCCCTCACGTTATCCCCACAAAATCATATATCATATATTTTGTCACAGTCAATTCACATCCCTCAAAATATTTTTCTTTTTCTTTAAAAATCATGAAATAGCACAACTTTCCAAAAATAGCATTTTAAACAGTAAAAATTGCACAGCTTTACCAAAAATCATAAAATAACATATTATCATCAAAATAATCATTTTAAATAATATAATATCATTTAACATAAGTTATGATCCTTCGGGACGCTGCCAAGCGTTTTCGTATTTTCTTAAGTGTGAAAAGACCGTTTTACCCCTGGACGTAAAAATTCTCGAATTTATCTTTTTCTAACTTTTAATGACATGGATTTATTCTAAATAATTATTTAAGTCTACGTGAATTTCGCATATTTTTATTTGGCTTAAATCTATGACTTTTAATTTAATCTTTAAATATAACATATTAATGCGTTTTAATCCTGAATTAAACCAAACCTTAATATAAAATTCCCAAATTTAAAACTTAGACTTTCAATATTTATTTAAGCTTAAACCTAATTTTTCTTAATTTTATGAAGCATAAAACTAGGCTTTTAAATTAATTCTTTAATTAGCGTTTCGAGAGGCGATTAAATCCCGGAAAATACCAAAACTCATTATTTTAATCCCAAATTTTAAACATAACATTTTTAGTATTTATTCTACCCTTCCAAGTCATCAGCCACACCCGTGGACCCATGGAATCAATTTTAGCTTTTTAAACTTTGTTTTGACACCTTATCGAACACACCGAGCCATCTCCTAATTTACTCGAGCCACATGTTGGATCTCGGTTTTCTACGTGCCCAAACACAGCGGAAGTTTAAAATTTTTATTTTATTTTGAAAACAAAATAATTCTTTTGGACACTCGTATGGTTTTCAGGAATTAAACATGCATAGGATGTTTAAAGAATTATACCTTTGTGAATTAAATCACTGGACTCCAACTAATCCGGTATAAACGGATTAGCTCTTGTTGATTCCCTACGAACTTTCTTCGATGAAATCCTCCTATCAAGTCCACGACTGGATGGTATGTTCCTCTTCCAAATTGCACTAGAAAATTTGGAAGAGATTTTACGTTGGAGACTAAAACGAGAGGCGGCTCAACCTTGGAAAGAAAAACCAAAGAGGCCAATTTTTTTTTCTTTTGAAAGTGGGAGTCACGAAATTCTTGAGGTGGTAGGTGGTGGTGTAGGGTTTTCAATTTTTTTTTGTGTTATTTATAATTAACTTAAACCCTAATTACATAATTAACATTAATGGGCTTGATTTAATTAATTGGGCTAGTCCAACTAGTTTAATTAATTTAATCAAAGTCCATTAAAACTTTAATTATTTAATATGTTGGACTTGTACCCCTACAAGCCCATTAAACACATTATCCACCATATTTAATTTATTAATTAATCAACTCAACTTTTGAGCTTAATAAATTAAATACATTATAAATTCAACATTTGAATTTATTATTTAAATTATAAATTCAACTTCTTGAATTTTTATCACCTCTAAAATTCAATATTTAATAAACCCAACATTTGAGTTTAATAAATTAAATTCTCAAATTTTATAAATTCAACTACTTGAATTTATTCTCTCAAAATTTAATTATCATAAATTCAACTCCTTGAATTTACTATATAACATAAATTCAACTTCTTGAATTTATTCTCTCAACGGGAACAAACGATCCAGTACTTGTGTGACCCTCAATGGTTCAGGGATACAGCTAGCCGTGGGTTCACAACTCTTTGTGATTCAGGACATAATCCTTTATTCGGGCTTACCCTATTTAGCCCCATTCTTTTCATCAACACCTTGATTAAGAATGTCAGAACTCATTTCTGATTGCACCCATCGGATCATGGTAAGAGCGTCTAGTAGCATCGCCCCATGATCCCCTAGGTATCACTGATAGTGCCTGCAAGAACCAGTCGATTATGATTAACGTACAGTACGGTCCCTTCATCTCATATATCCCGATCGAATCTGCAACCATTGGTTCATCGAGGGTTGCATATTAATTCGATAACTATGTGATAACTATAACAGTGGCATCGCGTGTACTATTGGAGAACTCCTTCTTCAATGTACATCTCATACTCTGGCCAGAGATTCCATGCACTATTATTACATTAGATCACATAGGATATCCACACCTATAGGTGAGCGGTGAATCCCCGACTACAATGCACTGGCTCCTATATGTGTCGCAACTATACCCAACCTCGCCACCTGATGACTCTCCTGGAGTCGGTAAACGAGTCAAAGCACAGCCCTAGCATATAGAGCCTCAGTGTTGTCCCGGGTCGTAAGGACTAATGGTGTACAATCATAACCACGGACTTATCCTCTCGATGAATGATAACCACTTGGAAAGTCCGAGGGAGGGTTGTTCGGTATAATCATCATATGACTACCCATCTGTATGTTTGGACATCTCTATGCCCTTACCAAGAAACGCAGTACACAACATCACAGATGCTAGTCTCGAGCTCAAGCGACCTTTATCCACGTTTTAGGCGGCTGAATCGACTAGGAACGAATTTAGATCATACAGTGTTTACAAATGAGTTTCAACATCGAATTACGATTCATTTGTATTAAAGTATAATCAAGGTCTTTATCTATGTTTGAAATCATGGGTATACAGATAAAGAAATAACAAACCATGAAATAATGAATTATATTAAAATAAAGATTGTTCTTTACAACTGAGTCAATAAAATCCCTAGTCAACAGTTGACTTGCAGGGCATCTACTCTAACACCACGCCCGAGCCACCTTGAGCCAAAACCTAGCCAACCCACCTAGATACCCTACTGTGCAAGCCCAGCCCAAAATCCAGCCTGGCCCGCTCAAAAAGCCACCTGAACCATGCCCAGACCCAGCCCATACCAGCCCAGGCCACTAGACTCGTGCACGAACCAACTGAAATCCACCAGCTGCTGTGCGCTACCTTCCTCTTGTTCCTAAGGTTTCGGCCCTCATCTCCCTCGAGCCACCACGAGCCCTGGCTGTACCAGGCCCCGTCCTAGCCCTGACCCATCGTCCCTAGGCCCTACTGGACTACCTAGCCAGCGCCCACCCTGGACCGTGAGCCCCTCTTCTTCCTGAACTCCTGCGCGCGTGAATTGCTTGGGAAGAGTCCTAGCTTTCGTGGACTCTTCCCCAGCCTGAACCACGAGTCCTAGCCATTCTAGGACTCTTCCTAGGACCTAGCCACGTCCCAACCGAACCCTCCTCAAGACCTGGTCGAGCCCCTAACCCCCATGCGTAGGAAACAAAACACTTGAACCACAATATATATGCACACAACTTCAAAAGAAACTCTCGGCCCTCAATTCTGAATTCTTGCCTACGGTTCCAGCTTGATTTTCTTGTTAAAATTGACATGTTTTGCTCCTATTTTAATCATATTTTAACATGTTTTGGCAGCGTACTCGTTGGATTAAAAATCGTTTATCAAATAAACGTAAAATCGTCGTATTTTTGAAAATAACCGATCTATCGTAAAAATAATTTTGCCATCATATTTTTCATGCATAAACAATTAAATCAAGCATAATATGATTTTTATGATGTTAAAAGAAGTTTAGGAAACGTGCCTTTGCGTTTATAACGCTCGAATTTTCAATCGTCGGCGAGAAAGGACGAACGGGCGACGAAGAACACAAGCTTTTCTTTCTCCTATTTTTCGAAAATTATGTGTGTGCTTTGGGGTGTGTCTCACGGCTGATGGGTGAAGAATTGTGAGGTTTTGAAAACCTAATACACTTATTTATAATTTAATTAACATACTAATGGGCTTTAGTTTTGGACTTGCATACTTAAGAGTAATTGGGCCTACTTAAATTAATTAATTAGGCCCAATAACACTTAATTAATTAAATAATAAAAGTCTATAAAATTAGTTTCCATAAAATAATATTTTTGATCTTTTAAAACTCCTTGTTTGCCCAAAACCGGCTTCCCGGGGAAAATCGAGCTCGAATCGTAAAATAATTCGAACTCCAACATTTTTAGGAAAAATTAAATCATTTTTAATCATATTAGGAAGCCTTGCCACTATTTAAATGAAAATGCATATTCTTGTCTTGGTCGTCCCCGGTCTCCTTTTCCCTGCCTATTATCGAATATTCGGGTAAAATCCTTAATTTCATGAAATCATGTCATATTATCATTTAATCATGCAATCACATTTAACCATCTAATAAAATATCATGCAAGCATTTAAAAATAATTAAATAAAACAATTAACAATTAAAATAATTTTGCATGCATGTGGTTTACGTAGGTTGGTTATTTGGACGTTACACAATGGATCAGTGCTTCTTGCAAATTCCGGCGGATCCATTCTCTTGAAAGCAGTAAAGATCCCATCGATCCCAACTGCCTGAGCCACTTCGCCTCTCCCTTGACCTCTACCTTGGCCTGTTTCTTGCAAATGTAACAACTGTTGGATCTGCTCACAATGGACCTTAGCTTGCTCTTTCAGTAGCTTGCCGAAATCATCGAAAACTCTAGAGGAAGAACTATCCTCACCCTCTGAAGCCTTTCTCTTAGGAGGCATACTCCTACAATGTGCTCACATAATACATATCAACCAATGACAATAATTAGATGTAGAAGAAGACATACCCGGACTGTTGAAAGTAAACGAAGTAATATGCATTAATCCGAAGAACGGTGCTCTGATACCACTAAATGTAACGCTTTGACCCGATTTCATAAAATAACAGCGGAATTTAAAATTTTTCTTGAAGGAAAGAAGGTTTAAAAATACATTTCCATATATAATCAAAAGTATACACATGATCAATCAAATGATACAAAAAAATACAAAATATCATTTTGTATGATAATGTCCAAAATACTATCAAAATAATCTTTCCTTCTTCCATCTCTATATGCATATGACTTCGATCTCAATCAACGTCCCGGCTCGTCGCTCTTATCTGCATCACATGAAATAACTGAAATGAGTATAAAACTCAGCAAGTGGAACTCTTACATAGCAATATACATATACCATACTCTGTAAAACGTGGCTTTTAAATCATTAATACCATCTAACTCTTGAAACATGAATAATATAGTAGAACACGAACAATAACGATGGTATTTCTCTTTTCTCTTGTGGATTGATATCTAAATAGTATCTCTGTCTCTGTACCTATATCCCATCGATATAAATCGATACTCTGTCGGGATATAAGCCTATGGTCGTTGATCAACTAATTGCATGCAATCTCTGACTATCTATTTATCAATCCAATAAAACATTTGAAATCTCTTTTGGACATTAAAACAAACACTTTGAAGACTCTATTCTCTTTTGTATTCCCTTTAACATAATTGAGATAAAAATACCTCTAATATACAACAAAGTGTATTAATACATAGCATGAATCAAATGGAAGGGAATAACATGTTAAAACCATTGAAACACAATACATATATTATCATGTGAGCACAATAAATGAAATTCCACTTACTACACTTGGAACCTTGAATCTATACCCTTGGTTGGATTCCTACAACAATAAACCAAGTATTGCACCATTAACATCTCAATAATCACCAACCTATAACATTAAATCCATTAAACCAACACAACAACAAACCCAAGATGTCTCCCAACACCAAAACCAAGAATAAACTAAACCAAAAGCTTACCTTAACTCCTTAAACTCCAAAAGAACCTTGCTCACACTTCAAAACTCCCACAAGATGCTTGAATCAAAGGAAGGAAAAGAAAGGAAATGGAACCCTAGCTCTCCCAAGGACTGAAGAATCGAGAATGAGGGGAAAGAATGAGAAAAATGAGACCAACTCATCCATTTAAACACTTAAAATCTCGAAACACGCTTCTACTGTTCATGCACCGCGGGTGTCCTACCTACCTCACCGCGGGTGCGGTGTGCCTTCGGCCCCTCAACCAAATTTCTGACAATGACGACCGCGGGTGCGCTGCACAAATCACCACGGGTGCGGTGGCTCTTCGGCAATTCAACAATAAAGACCGCGGGTGCGCTGCTCAAATCACCGCGGGGGCGGTCTGGTCTCGGCCAGAACAACTCTATGCAACTGAAATCGAATCGCAACGCTGATACAACACAACTACCCAGCAACTAATATCAACAATACCACAAAACAATAACCAACAATACTATGACCCATAATCACAACTTGGATATTACAAGAAGGCCCCAGATGGAGCCGTCGATCGTATTTCCATTGACATAATATGATGATATGATAGGCCAAGGCTCAGTTGACGGGTGAGAGTGTCGTTGATGTCCCCGCCGCCCGGTACCATGGTTATATGCTACTACTTAAATTATAATTCACCCAAGTGTAGGTTGTCTGCAAGTAATATATTTCGTAAGTACGAGATCGATCCACAGAGAGGTTATTTTAAGTTTAAATTTATTAATTTATAGATTACCAAATGCAAGAATGAAGTTTACAAATTATAAATTTTGTCAAGGCTCGAGGATTTATTCTTGGTTTATGCAATATTGTTTAACAAAAAGTAAAACAAAGGAAACCACTATAAATAATGGTTCCAAGAAAATTAAATATTTAAACACACACCTAATATAATATAGTTCTCACTATAGAAAATACCGAATTCACCAATATTTTACATATGGTACCAATGATTATATATATAATTATATAGATATATAACTGCATAAAATAAATGTTAAATTAAATCATT
>NC_133322.1:11091215-11093443 GCF_012295235.1 Primulina huaijiensis
GCATATATCTCAAAAATAAACATTTTATATTTTTATGCACGTGATATAACTATAACCTTATTTTTTACCAGATGAGTTGGATCGTTCCCAGGCTTGCTGCGACTTACTACTAATATGTGACACATGCAATAAATCTTAACTTGCCCAAAACTTGACAATTGAACCAAAAATGAGACGATTCGGACCAACAACTTATTTTTTTAATCATGGCTTAGTACCAACCCGAACCAACATTAAACCGACGTTTAACCATAATTAAAAATACCCCAAACATACTGAAAAACATGCATAAGACTTGCAAAACAAGAAAATAGGTGAAAGGAATCCAAAAACATAAAACACTCTTTCGAGAGTCATTTTGGCACCTTTCACCGTAAATTCTTGTACGGCCTCTAAACTCAACCAAATAACAAACGGCCAAAAACATGACCTTCCTAACTCATTGAGGTACTGTCCAGTCCAAGGCCATGGGCTAAAAGCCAACCAAGAACTCAACCATGACCTCTGAAACAAAACTGAACTTGCTGTCATAAACAAAAATTGCAGCAGTAGCTGCTGTGCGTATTTGGTGTACAAATCCGAAACAAATGGCCGTTGGCTTGAACCACCGACCAAAGACTCTGACCAACATCCTAAGGCATGGCTTTGACCATGGTTAAGGGCTAAAAGCCAACCACAACCCTAGCAAACACCTAGGACAATTACAGCACCCAACCGAGAATACAACTTTCTGTGTAGTGTGATGTATTGACTTGTTTTACTGTCTTGGGTCGTTCCAATGGCCATTTTATTGACCGTGGCTCGATCTAGACATGATGTAGTGTTGTATGAACCATGGCTACGGGCTAGGAGCCAACCATCATCCATACAAACACTAGAAACTCGACACTCACTCACACAGAAATATGAAGAACCGAAATGCACTTGAATGGTTGTTATGAAATTCTGATGGATCCGTGAACCAAGCTTGGAAAGGACACCTTGGTCACGTCCTAGACATGCTAAGGGAGGGGTATAACCATGGCTACAGTCCCTAGGACAGCCAATATTCGAACACACTCCTTAATCAATCCATAACAAAAATCGTGACTCATTTCTGTACACAAGGAGAGTTTGCTGTCATTCTTTCGTTTTTTGAGGGTATGGTCTGAAACAAATGACCCAAAAACACCCTAACATACTCTAAATTATGCCTAGAGGCAGCCATGAAAGCCTAGAACCGAAGCAACTCCTGAAACCAACAAAAAAACCAGCAACCGTGAAGCACAATCAAGAAGCCGAGATGCAGGTTTTGAGTTTTGAATAAGTTGCTGTCATATTTCATGTTGTCACTTGATTCCTGAACATATACTGATTTAAAATACTTATTATGACTTGATTGAAGAGCAAAGGAATAATATATACATGCCTGGAATTTGTTTTGACAAAAAAACAAATCAATATGACGAATGCAAGCGGCGGAGCGGAGTTGAGTTTTCCTTCTTGTTTCAGCTACTGTTATCACGTTCCTAAGCTGCTGGTTTCTGATGTTTTTTGAGGGTGAGGGTGTAGGCTTGTTAGGCAATGAAGAGGAGTGTTATAGGAGGTGTTAAAGGTGCCATAATATGCATTTAGTTTGGGGGTTACAAGTGAATAAGTTGAAGGGTTTTGAATTGTTTCCTCCTTCCCTTGTTGCCGATTCTTTTCTCACTTTTGTAGCATGTTCTCTTTTATTTGCTAGCACATTGAATTGAGGAAGAATTAAGGTGTATTATTGTATTTGAATTTTATTACTAATTAAAGAATTAAAATGAGGGAATGAATTCACCTTGATGTCCATTTAGAAGTGTCTTGAATGGGGAGTTACCAAACTTTTGAAATGGTTTATGAGTTGACTAGATTGTTACTAATATTGCATGTACAATGTTGTTTAAATCTAGTCTTTTAAATGTTTAAGGTTTTAAACACCCCCATTATATATTTTAGTAAATTAACAATTTAATTTATTATAAACTCTTGCATGGTCTTGCATGGATTCAAATTTAAGTATTTAAATGCTATGTTTAATTTCTTGACTATATTATACCTAGATTAATTTATCCACACTTGTTTACATATTTTAATTTAAACTTTAATTAAATATTGAACCTAATAGGATTTATTTACTAACTTGACTCCAATTAATTTAATAAATCCTAAAACATTCTTTTTCTTTAAATTAAATTATTCCTTGACTTAGATTAAATTTA
>NC_133322.1:11093934-11110515 GCF_012295235.1 Primulina huaijiensis
ATAAACACATCTATTATACATTTTATATTAATTGATCAAAAATATATATATATATAAATTGGTATATGAAAAACTAATTTTTCTTGTAATCTGTAATTTGAATATAATGATTATTAAAATCTAGTGTATTGTGATTTTCCAATAATTATTAACTAATGCGTCTCATGTCCATTTTACTGACACATTACTCGTCATTGAACTAAAAATTATTATTATTATTATTACAATATATATGAATATTTTTTTTTATTTTTATATAAAAACAAACTAAGAGGAGAAGAAGAAGAAGATATTTTTCATACCTTAAAGAGAAAAAAACATAAAAACATACCATTGAATCACAAGTTCAGCATCACATGAATTTTCTTTTCTTACTCTTGGATGTTGGCCAATTAAGTTGAGATAAGAATGGATCTGGTTCATGACTAAATCCTTGCAGTAAATCAATAAGTGTGCTTCACTTGTAGCGGAAACTAACATCCTTCGCGAACCTAATGAAATAAATCTTTGTTCCACAACATCATCAAGAAACGATAGCAGTTTATCATAATAAGTGTTAACATTTAACAAACCAATTGGCTTATTGTGGATATTTAATTGTGCCCAACAAACAGTATGAAATATTTCCTCCAAAGTACCGAAACCTCCTGGCAAAGCAATGAAAGCATCTGAATGTTCAATCATTTGAGTAATTCGTTCATACATGTTGTCCACTTTCATTTCTTCTCCTATTGTTGGTCCAGTAAGACTGGCTAAGGTAATCGGAATAATGCCTAACACTTCACTTTCACCTACATGTGCAGCTTTTGCAACTTTTCCCATGAGACCAACTTCACCACCACCATATTCCAAATGAATCTTTTTTTTTAGCAAGTGTTATTCCAAGCTTTTCTGCTACCTCTTCATAAATTGAATCTTTTCCTACACTAGATCCACAAAATACACATATATTTTTGATTTTACATACCGTAGACATCGACATGTTGAGAAATATGTTTTCTACAATTGTTAAATCACAGCATATGAATTTATAAGCGTAACATGCCAAAAGTCAATATTTGAACAGGAAATTATTATTATTAAAAGAAAATAAAAATGACATAAATTAAAACACATATATACAGCGTAGTTGTGATTGTGGCTCACATCTTCCTCTGACTTTACGTTCAGTAACGGCTTCAGCGCCTTCTATGAGTCGAGGATATGCTTCCTATCCAATTTTCTTATAAATTGACAAACAGGGTCTTTTAACGTCAGATTCATGAGACGAAGTTGTATATATATATTTACTTATCTAAACAGATATGCTTTACTACAGTAGGATTTTTATAAGGCTGATTCCTCCGTCCATATTGATATTCCTCATGTTGAAATTGCCACCATAGTTTAAGAAGTTCGTTTTGCACGTACCCACTAGAATGCGTATCAAGAATCTCTAGAAAATTATCGAAAGGCTCTTTACTCAGACCATTCTTAATGAATAAAATTTTATCTTCTCTATTCATTGATGTCATTCCAACATTTTTGCATTTCCCTTTACAAGTCCACCTTGCACATTTATGACATCCACCTATACGTTTAGCTCTTCGCTTCTTAGCATATGTGCTTTTACCAAATCCTGGCATATGTCTTATTATTATTTCACTTGCTTCCCCAACCAATCGGACTTTTGCTTCAATTATCAACCGGATATCATTCGGTATGCCATATGACATCATCAACCTTAGTCGCTCACATCTAGCTTTATAAATTTTTTTCAACGCATTATCAGGTAAACAAGCAAAATATTTACGAAGATTCACAATACAAGCATCCATATTATTATTATTATTATTATTATTATTATTATTATTATATATTTCAATTATTTTGGGAAAACTGAAAAAACCGACTTAGATAGTCACGGAGTACCGTTATCCGCCACTTAACCGGGAAATGAACTAGAATCTGCAAAAACAAAATGAAAATATCAAACAACTATTGTGGATCATATAAAGGCATAAAATCATCATTAAGAATTTCATTTTCTATAAAAGGCTTAAGTCTTTGCCCATTAACTTTAAACACGTCATTATTTTTAGGATTTTCAATATCAACAGCACCATGAGGATAAACAAATTTAACTATAAATGGTCCTGACCATCTCGATCTTAGTTTTCCTGGAAATAAATGCAAACGAGAATTATAAAGTAAAACTTTTTGTCCAATTTCAAATGACTTTCTCATAATATTTTTATCATGAAAGGCTTTAGTTTTATCTTTATAAATCTTTGAATTTTCATATGCATCATTTCTTAATTCTTCAAGTTCATTTAATTGCAATTTTCTTAATTTAGATGCATCATCTAAATTAATATTAAATGCTTTAATTGCCCAATAAGCTTTATGTTCAAGTTCAACCGGTAAATGACAATGCTTACCAAAAACTAACCTATATGGTGACATCCCTAATGATGTCTTAAATGCAGTTCTATATGCCCATAATGCATCAGTTAATCTTAAAGACCAATCTTTTCGATTTGGATTAACTGTTTTTTCTAAAATTTGTTTTATTTCTCTATTTGCAAGTTCAACTTGACCATTACTTTGAGGATGATATGGGGTAGAAACTTTATGTGTAATGCCATATTTTCTTAACAAAGAAGAAAATGATTTATTTATAAAATGACTTCCCCCATCACTAATTATTGCTCTAGGTATTCCAAATCGACTAAAAATATTTTCTTTTAAAAATTTTATAACAACTTTATGATCATTAGTTCTACATGCAATTGCTTCAATCCATTTTGAAACATAATCAACAGCGACTAAAATGTACGTATATCCAAAAGATAATGGAAATGGACCCATAAAATCTATCCCCCAACTATCGAATATTTCAATAATTATGATTGGATTTAAAGGCATCATGTTTCGTTTTGAAATTGATCCCATCTTCTGACAGTTTTCACAAGATTTGCAAAATAAATGCGTATCTTTGAATAAAGAGGGCCAATAAAATCCACATTGTAAGATTTTTGCAGCTGTTTTATTGGATGAAAAATGACCTCCACATGCTTCAGAATGACAAAATTTAATAACATTACTTACTTCATTGTCGGGTATGCATCGTCGAAAAATTTGGTCAGGACAATACTTAAACAAGTAAGGATCATCCCAATAAAATTTTTTAACTTCTATCAAGAATTTATTCTTATCCTGTGAATTCCAATGAGAAGGCATTTTATTTGTCACAATAAAATTTACAATGTTAGCAAACCAGGGCATAATAGTAGCATAAAACAACTGATCATCTGGAAAATTTTCATTTATTGGTATTTCATTATGAGATGATTCAGTCATTATTCTAGATAAATGATCGGCTACGACATTTTCTTTTCCTTTTTTATCTTTAATTATAATATCAAATTCTTGTAACAATAAAATCCACCGTATTAATCTTGGCTTAGCATCTTGTTTATTTGATAAATATTTTACGGCAGAATGATCAGTGTACACAATAGTAGTAGAACCAATTAAATAAGATCGAAACTTATCTAATGCAAATACTACTGAAAGTAATTCTTTTTCAGTAGTTGAATAATTTATTTGGGCACTATTTAAGGTTCTACTAGCATAATAGATTGCATACGGTTTTCCTTCTTTTCTCTGTCCTAACACAGCTCCTATAGCATAATCACTTGCATCACACATTAATTCAAATGGTAAAGACCAATCTGGAGGTTGTAAAATAGGTGATGTAATTAAAAGATTAATTATTTTTTTAAAAGCATTTTCACATTTCTGAGTCCATTCAAATTGTGTATCTTTTGTTAAAAGATTCGAAATTGGTTTAGATATTATGCTGAAATTTTTTATAAACCTTCTATAAAAACCTGCATGACCCAAGAATGATCGAACTTCTTTGACCGTTTTTGGTGATGTTAAATTAGCAATAACATCAACTTTGGCTTTATCAACTTCAATTCCTTTTTCAGATATCACATGACCTAACACAATCCCAGATTTAACCATATAATGACATTTTTCCCAATTTAAAACAAGATTTTTTTCTTCACATCGTTTTAATACTTCTTCTAGGTTTTTAAGACAATTTTCAAATGAGTTTCCAAAAACAGTTATATCATCCATAAAAACTTCTACAAATTCTTCAATCATATCACTGAAAATACTTAACATGCATCTTTGAAAAGTAGCCGGAGCATTACATAAACCAAATGGCATTCTTTTAAATGCAAAAGTTCCGAAAGGACAAGTGAAAGTAGTTTTTTCTTGATCTTCTAATGATATAGGTATTTGATAATACCCCGAATACCCATCAAGAAAACAGTAATAAGAATTTCCTGCTACTTTTTCTAGAATTTGATCTAAAAATGGTAGTGGGAAATGATCTTTTCTAGTTGCATCATTTAATTTTCTATAATCAATACACATACGCCAACTAGATGGAATCCTAGCTTGTAATAACTCTCCCTTTTCATTTTTTATAACAGTGATGCCTGACTTTTTAGGTACTACTTGTGTTGGACTTACCCATTTACTATCTGAGATTGGATAGATAATTCCAGCGTCTAATAGTTTTAATACTTCATTCTTAACAACTTCTTTCATATGTGGATTTAACCTTCTTTGTGGTTGTTGATATGTTTTAGCATTTTCTTCCAAATGAATTTTATGTGTGCAAATTAAAGGATTTATACCTTTTATATCTTTCAAAGTCCATCCAATTGCATTTTTATATTTTTTAAGTAATTTAATTAAATCTTCTTCTTGATTTGGTAGAAGAGTGGAAGAAATTACAACAGGAAATGTTTTATTTTCACCAAGAAATACATATTTCAATTCGAATGGTAAAACTTTTAATTCAAGTTTTGTATTATCATCTTCTTTAAAATTATTTTCAGACTCAAAACTTTCTATTGAAAAAACTTCAGATTGTTGATTTAAGTTTTCTTCTTGTATATTTTCTTCCACAATTGTTTCAATTTCATTATCATATTCATTTTCATTAATACTTGGTTGTTTACATAAATTGAACACATTAAGTTCTAGAGTCATATTTCCAAAAGACAATTTCATTATTCCATTTCGACAATTAATTAAAGCATTTGAAGTTGCTAGAAATGGTCGTCCCAATATTACTGGAATTTCATTATGTACTTCTATTGGTTGTGTATCCAAAACAATAAAATCTACAGGATATATGAATTTATCAACTTGAACCAACACATCTTCTACAATACCTCTAGGTATTTTGATTGACCTATCCGTCAGTAAGAGAGTAATAGAAGTGGGTTTTAATTCTCCTAAATTAAGTTTTTCATAAACTGAATAAGGAAGTAAATTCACACTTGCTCCCAAATCTAACAAAGCTTTTTTAATTTTATTTTCTCCAATAATACATGAAATTGTTGGACAACCAGGATCTTTATATTTTAAACTAGAATTATTTTGAAGAATAGAACTTACTTGTTCAGTCAAGAATGCTTTCTTCTTCACATGCAATTTTCTTTTAAAAATTTTGCATATGAAGGTACTTGTTTAATAGCATCTAATAATGGAATATTTATCTTTACTTGTTTAAAAACTTCATAAATATTAGAATCATTTTTTGTTTTTTTATGATTTGTTAATGCATGAGGAAATGGTGGAGGTTTATTTGATTCATTTACTATTTCAGATGATTTATCATTCAAAATATTATTTTTAGAATTTAAGGTATCATAATTCTCAAAAGTATCAGGATTATCATCCTTACTCTTTGATTTTAAATGATCCTTGTTTTCATTACTATATAGATCATTAACTATTTTACCACTTCTAAGGGTAATAACTGTAGAACCCGTAACTTAGACTACGTATAAGCCATGCATAATTCTAGTATTTTAAATGATTTTATTTCATGAGTATTTAAATGATTTTTCCTTGAGTTAATTATTTCATGCAGCAGTTTGATTTTTATCATTTCAGTTATTTCAGTGAGGCCGGACTGGAGTTGGAGTTTAGAGATAAAATTTAAGATTCAAGAAACATTTCCAGAATTTATTTTAGCTAGCAAGTAAGTTCACTTAAGTTAAAAAGGGAGTTTAAGGAATTATTTAAGTTACTTGAGGTGAGTAGAAAATAAATTCATTTAAGTTACTTAATTAAAGGGTTAGTTCACTAAATTATTTAAAGGATAGGTAAGGCTTTTAAGGGTTATAAATTTAGTAAATAATCAACATTTCCCCCTCCATATATTAGTGAATTTTCGGCCCCTTAGTATCTAAACTAGTCATTGCCAACTCATCACCCTTTTGACCCATTCTTTGTTGAGAGCATACTAATCTTTTTAATTCTTTATCCACCTTAATTAATTAATTAGTGAGCATTATCCTAGTCTAGAAAACATGAGGATTTCGGCCACCCCATTCTAGAATTACCCAACAAATATTTGATATCAACCAACAATTCAAATTTCAAATAGAGGTAGACTTAGTCTTGATTTTGGTTCCCTATATCTTGCAACCATCTCCCTCACTCCCCTAATCATCATTCTCCACCCCTCATCACCGAAAACCAGAGCCATTCCAGTGTAAAAAAACGTGAGCACTATAGCTAGAGGCAAGAGAGAAATCGAGCTAGCAAGGTAGAATAGAAAGCGCTCCACCTCCTCCGCGTCGGATCGTCTCTTCTTTTCGTTTTTCTTTCAAACGAAACCAGGCATGCATATGTTCTTCCATGACTCTTCAATCAAGTCCTATTATCAATTATTTTTCATTACATGATCATCATTTCCATGTTAAAACCGAAATACATCAAGAAATTTCAGAAAATGCAACATGCAGAATTTTTCGTTTTTCTCTTGTGCTTCACGGGTTGCTTTGTTTTGTGTGTTTCAGGTATTGGTTCGATTCCAGGCTCCCAAGGAGACATCTAGACATGTAATAGGATGTATTAGGATCACTTTGGTCCATTCATTCGAGCACCACACCCACTGGAAACAAGAAATGACAGCAGCTTCCCATTCTTGCCATATTGAGTTTCGATTTTCTCATGTTGCTGTCAAAGGGAAATGAATCTGATCTTGGCTGCCCTAAGGGCTTATAGCCATGGTTGGATCACTTCCCTAGCATGTCTAAGACGTGACTAAGTCACCCTTTTGGTGGCTCGGTCCATGGTTACTCGGTTTTCAACTATAACATCAAGAACAGCCCTGACCCCATTTCGGCCCTTCATTTTTACAGCATGTGTCATTTTGGTTTGGTGGATGGTGTGGATCTTGGTTGGCCTATGGCCCTTAGCCACGGTTCATACCATGCCCCTAGATGTCTAGATCGTGCCATGGTCAATCAAATGGCCACTGGAACGACACGAGGTGACAAACGAAGTGGTACACCCCACGCACGCAAGGGTGCTTCTCGGGTGAGAGTTTCGGCGAGTTTCTGGTGTGATGCGAATTGTGGCTGGCCTAGGGCCCTTAGCCATGGTTGGAATCATTCCTTGGTATGTTGGTAAGAGGTTCTGGTCGGTGGTTCAAGCCCCAATGGCCATTAGCCTCGCAAACGACGCAAGAAAACCAAAGCACAGTTGCTGTATTTCTGGACAGCAAATTGCTGTGACGGTTCAGTGGCTCGTTTGAGTTCTCGGTTGGCTTTTAGCCCATGGCCTTGGACTGGACAGTGCCTCATCAAGTTAGGAAGGTCATGTTTTTAACCGTTTGTGATTCGGATCATTTTTGAGGTCGTACGAGAATTTACGGTGCGATGTGCCAAATTGACTCTCGAAAGAGCGTTTCATGTTTTGGCCTCCATTCGCCTATATTTCGGCCCTCACCATTTTAGGAGCATTATTTGATCATTTTAGACGTATTTTAATCATGACTACATGATGGTTCAGTGTTGGTTCGGGTTGGCTCGGAGTCATGATTTAATACGAAGTCGGTAGGCGTAATTGTCACATTTTTGAAGGTTATTGTATAGTTTGGTCCCATAAATCTATTGCATATTTTCATGGCATATTTAGGTTGCAGCGAGCCTGGGAGCGATCCAATCCAAGCAGTAAAATGGGTACAGGATATTTAATTCAGTTATTTAATTATATTACGTGCAAAAATACAAATTTTGAGATTTATGCGATATTGCTTGTGGTCACTTTACTATCATGCTTAAGTCCGGTCCCCAGTATCGGCCCGGTCACCAGTTACCGGTCAGTTCAGTTGTTTCACCCAGTACTGTGGCAGTAGTCTGATCAGACGTAAATCCGATCCCCAGTATCGGTCCGGTCACCAGTATCGGTCAGCTCAGTTCAGTTCAGTTCAGGGACCACTTGCGTAGACCATAATCTCACAGAAAATTATTATATGCTATTTCAGTACAGGGCTCCAAGGAGCAAACAGTTTCACTATGATTTTCAGTTCAGCTATGCACGTATTATAATTAATCATGACACGACATTTTACGATATGCCTCATGACATGAAATTTTACTCCCATGCAATTTTACTATATTTACTCGTTATTTACGATATATGCATGTTGAGTCTTTAGACTCACTAGACTTGATTGTTGTAGGTACTGATGATGTCGGGATCGAGGGCGGGGACCAGTGAGCTAGCTCGAGTCGGCAGTAGTGGCACCCGAGGACCTCAGTTTCAGCACTTGCCATTTTGATGCTCAAATATTTTATTAGTTATTGAATACTTTAACTTGTTATTTTGGCAAGTAATAATTTCTTCCGCTGCTATTTTGAACGTTAAATATTTTATCAGTTTTTGGTATGAATGAGGCACTCCATTTATTTTAAAAGAATAAAAAATTTAAATTTTCCTCAAATTTTCAAGTAAGGATTTTTAAGCCTCTACATCTGGTATCAGAGCAATGGTTCTGTAAAGGGTTGTACTACTACTGACCTCGAGAAGCTCATGAAGTCACGTCTTCGGTCTGTAAGTTTTTCATTTACGTATTTTATTTAAAGCATGAATTAATTTCAGCAGCATGATTTCATGAGATATTTGCGCCCATATTTTTATTGTTTAGTATTTAAATGTAAATAAATTATGGAATTATGCATGTTAGTTACGTATGGGTTATGTATGGAACAGTATGGCCCCTAGACGCATCCTCGAGCGTACGAGAGTGGATGAGCCTCGCCAGGAGGACCGAGATGAGCAGAGGCAGGAGAGGTACGGACCTCCACCCCCTCCTCCAGATATGAATGCCCAGATGCTTGCTGGGATGACGCAGTTCTTGGCACAGTTTGCGGGGAACAACGCCGTAACGACCAGGCCGACAGGGCCCGAAGTTGTATATGAGAGATTCATGAAGATGCGTCCAAAGGAGTTTTCAGGGACGTCTGACCCATTGCCGAGGGATGGATCAAGTCCCTCGAGGTTATCTTCGAGTTTATGGAGCTTGGAGATTCAGATCGAGTTCGTTGTGCTTCTTATATGTTCAGAGGAGATGCCCGCCTATGGTGGGAAGGAGCTTCAGTAGCCCTTAACTTGGCTACACTGACATGGGTGCGCTTTACGGAGGTGTTTTACTCCAAGTATTTCACGGGTGAGGTGCGTTCGCGTCTGACCAGGGAGTTCATGACCTTGAGGCAAGGGGAGCTGACTGTTACGGAGTTCATCCGTAAATTTGAGAGGGGCTGTCAGTTTGTGCCCTTGATTGCAAACGATGCTAGTGCCAAGCTGAGGCACTTTCTGGATGGACTGCGGCCGATCTTACGCCGTGATGTTAGGGTTGCTGGCCCTACTACCTTTGAGGTTGCCGTTTCTAGAGCTCTGGCTGCAGAGCAGGATCTGATCGATATAGAGAGGGATCGCTTGGGAAAGCGACCAGTTCAGGTACCTCATCACCCTCCTCCTCCTCAGCAACACCAGCATCAGCATAAGAGGTCGTATCACGGCCCGCCCAGGAACAGAGGAGGACCTCAGCAGCAGCAGCTGGGACGTGCTGTCCTGAGGACTTTTGAGCACCCAGTCTGTCCCAAGTGCTCACGTCGCCACCCTGGAGTATGCATGTTTGGTTCAGGGAAATGTTATAAGTGTGGCAGCACGGACCACATGATGCCACAGTGCCCCCGGAAGAATCTGCCTACCCAAGGCAGGGTTTTCGCTCTCCATGCTGCGGAGACGAACCCCGATACCATGTTGATGACAGGTACCTTACAGCTTTAAGTTTATATTTGTGCATTCCAATGTTTTGGGAATCGGGATTAAGATTTTGAACTTAGAATTGCAATAGGATTGCATGCTCAACTCAGTATTATTTTAGGGATTTAGTTAGGAAAACTATGACCTTTGCATGTCTATAAGCTTAGCTCTTATGATTATTTGGGTTCAGCTTAGTGTTCCGAACTTTCAGGGAGAATTTTCATAGCCGGCTTAGCCACAAAAGCCTTGATAGATTCAGGGGCTACCCACTCATTTATTTCAGAGGTCTTTGCAAACTTTCTCAAAGTTAAGACCATCGGGCTAGATGTAGCCTATTCAGTATCATTGCCTTCGGGAGAGGAGATAACAGCCACCAATGTGATCCGAGACATAGACCTTGAGCTGCATGGAAATCTTGTGTATGCGGATCTGATCTTATTACCGATGCCAGAGTTTGACATCATATTGGGCATGGACTGGCTATTGCGGAACAGAGTTTTGATTGACTTCCAGCGGAGATCTGTTCTAGTCCGACCGCCTGGAATGACGCAGTTCTTATTCGAGCCGGACAGGTACTTTCCTTTACCGTGCATTATACCTTATGTCCAGGCTAGGAAGCTCATGCATAGAGGGTGTCGAGCATTTTTAGCAACTTTTATATCTATCCCTGAGACACCCAGTCAGTCAGCCGCAGATGTTCCGGTTGTTAAAGACTTCTTAGATGTTTTTCTTGAGGACGTCTCTGGTATGCCACCTAAGAGAGAGGTGGAGTTTTCTATCGAGCTTATGCCTGGTACGGTTCCAATCTCCAAAGCACCGTACCGACTTGCACCGACAGAGATGGCAGAGCTTAAGAAGCAGATTCAGGAACTTCTTGATAAGGAGTTCATCCGCCCGAGTTTCTCACCTTGGGGCGCGCCAGTATTGTTTGTTAAGAAGAAGGATGGCTCGATGAGGCTTTGTAATGACTACCGGGAGTTGAACAGGGTTACAGTGAAGAATAAATACCCACTTCCGAGGATTGAAGATCTGTTTGACCAGTTGCAGGGAGCTTCGATTTTCTCCAAGATAGATTTGCGTTCAGGTTATCACCAGTTGAGGGTGAGAGACACCGATGTTTCGAAGACAGCTTTCAGGACTCGTTATGGCCACTACGAGTTCCTTGTGATGCCGTTCGGTTTGACGAATGCGCCAGCGATCTTCATGGATCTCATGAATCGCGTATTTCAGCCGTACCTCGACCAGTTTGTGATAGTATTCATAGACGACATTCTCGTCTACTCCAAGAATCGGGAGGATCACAGCAGGCATCTGACCACAGTATTGCAGACATTGCATAAGCACAAATTATTCGCAAAGTTCAGTAAATGCGAATTCTGGTTGGAGAAGGTGGCGTTCTTAGGCCACATTGTTTCTAGCAGTGGCATTGAGGTAGACCCAGCGAAAGTTGCAGCAGTCAGAGATTGGGTTGTGCCGCAAAATGCATCAGAGATCCGCAGTTTTCTTGGCTTAGCAAGATACTACCGGAAGTTCATTAAGGGATTTTCCTCTATTGCAGTTCTACTCACAGCACTGACTAAGAAGAATGTGAAATTTGTGTGGAGCGAGGAGTGTCAGAAGAGCTTCGATACTTTGCAGTAAGCTCTTATCTCAGCACCAGTTTTGGCCATGCCGTCAGGGCCCGGTGAGTTTGTTCTGTATACCGATGCTTCGAAGCTCGATCTTGGCGCCGTATTGATGCAGCATGGGAATGTGATAGCTAATGCTTCTAGACAGCTGAAAACTCATGAGAAGAACTACCCTACCCATGATCTAGAGTTGGCCGCCGTGGTTTTTGCTTTGAAGATTTGGAGGCATTAGCTGTATGGAGAGATGTGCCAGATCTTTACCGACCACAAGAGCCTCAAGTATTTCTTTACGCAGAAGGAGCTGAACATGCGTCAGAGGCGTTGGTTGGAGCTTGTGAAGGACTATGACTGTGACATTAGCTACCACCCGGGTAAAGCTAATGTAGTTGCGGATGCATTGAGTAGAAAAGTCGCAGTGATGGCTCATTTGACGATTCAGAAACCTCTTCAGTTTGAGATGCAGAGATTTGATCTGGAGACTTATCCTCGAGGTAAAGTTCCCCGTCTATCTACCTTGACCATTCAGTCTTCCCTTCTTGACCGTATTCGCAGTGGTCAGGCAGCAGATGAGCAGTTGGCCAAGTGGATGCAGAGAGATGAGGCCAAGGGCAGTGTTTTGTATTCAGTCAGCGACGTCATAGTGAGATACCGAGACAGGATATGGGTTCCTAGCAGTGATTCTATCTGAGCAGACATCTTATCAGAGGCCCATATGTCGCCGTACTCTATTCATCCAGGGAGTACGAAGATGTACAAAGATCTGCAGCTATTGTATTGGTGGCCTGGTATGAAGAAGGACATCAGACGGTTTGTTTCCGAGTGTCTGACTTGTCAGTTAGTGAAGGCAGAGCACCAGAGACCAGCGGGTATGCTCAAGCCTCTTCCTATTCCCGAGTGGAAGTGGGAGAATGTTACCATGGACTTTGTGACCGGATTGCCGAAGTCAGCCAGGGGATCGAATGCTATATGGGTGATTGTAGATCGTCTTACCAAATCAGCGCACTTCTTGCCTATTAAGACGACATTCACCATGGTTCAGTATGCAGAGTTGTATATCCGGGAGATAGTCCGACTNCAGGGAGTTGGGAGCCGAACTTGCCATTGGTAGAGTTCACCTATAACAACAGCTTCCGGTCGTCTATTGGTATGGCACCGTATGAAGCACTGTATGGCCGCAAGTGTAGATCTCCGATTCCTTGGGATGAAGTAGGAGAGAGAGAAGTGCTGGGTCAGGAGATTATTCAGCAGACTGTTGATGTAGGAGCCCGGACCCGTGATAGAATGAGGACTGCTCAGAGTCGACAGAAGAGCTATGCAGATCAGAGAAGGAGAGAGTTAGAGTTTGCTGTCGGCGACCATGTTTTCGTGAAGGTGGCACCTATGAAGGGTGTCATGAGATTTGGGAAGAAAGGGAAGCTCAGTCCGAGATTTATTGGACCGTTTGAGATCCTCGACAGAGTTGGGATGCTAGCTTATCGTGTTGCTCTTCCGCCGAACATGGCCGGAGTACACAATGTGTTCCACGTCTCCATGCTGAGAAAGTACATGGCGAATCCTTCGCATGTGCTGAATTTTGAGCCGTTGCAGCTTACTCCGAATCTGTCTTATGAGGAGAGACCAGTGCAGATCTTAGACAGAAAGGAGAAGAAGCTTCGGAACAAGTTGGTTAAGTGAGTCAAAGTCAAATGGCTTAACCATTCAGAGGAGGAAGCTACGTGGGAGTCTGAGTCAGAGATGAGGAGTCGGTACCCCGAGTTATTCGGTGAGTCTTAATTTCGAGGACGAAATTTCTTTTAAGGGGGGAAGGATTGTAGAACCCATAACTTAGATTACGTATAACCCATGCATAATTCTAGTATTTTAAATGATTTTATTTCATGAGTATTTAAATGATTTTTCCTTAAGTTAATTATTTCATGCAGCAGTTTGATTTTTATCATTTCAGTTATTTCAGTGAGGCCGGACTGGAGTTGGAGTTTAGAGATAAAATTTAAGATTCAAGAAACATTTCCAGAATTTATTTTAGCTAGCAAGTAAGTTCACTTAAGTTAAAAAGGGAGTTTAAGGAATTATTTAAGTTACTTGAGGTGAGTAGAAAATAAATTCATTTAAGTTACTTAATTAAGGGGTTAGTTCACTAAATTATTTAAAGGATAGGTAAGGCTTTTAAGGGTTATAAATTTAGTAAATAATCAACATTTCCCCCTCCATATATTAGTGAATTTTCGGCCCCTTAGTATCTAGACTAGTCATTGCCAACTCATCACCCTTTTGACCCATTCTTTGTTGAGTTAGCATACTAATCTTTTTAATTCTTTATCCACCTTAATTAATTAATTAGTGAGCATTATCCAAGTCTAGAAAACATGAGGATTTCGGCCACCCCATTCTAGAATCACCCAACAAATATTTGATATCAACCAACAATTCAAATTTCAAATAGAGGTAGACTTAGTCTTGATTTTGGTTCCCTATATCTTGCAACCATCTCCCTCACTCTCCTAATCATCATTCTCCACCCCTCATCACCGAAAACCAGAGCCATTCCAGTGTAAAAAAACGTGAGCACTATAGCTAGAGGCAAGAGAGAAATCGAGCTAGCAAGGTAGAATAGAAAGCGCTCCACCTCCTCCGCGCCGGATCGTCTCGTTCTTTTCGTTTTTCTTTCAAACGAAACCAGGCATGCATATATTCTTCCTTGACTCTTCAATCAAGTCATACTATCATTATTTTTATGATTTATGATCATCATTTCATGCATGAACCGAAATACATCAAGAAATTTCAGAAAATGCAACATGCAGAATTTTTCGGTTTTCTCTTGTGCTTCACGGGTTGCTTTGTTTTGTGGGTTTCAGGTATTGGTTCGATTCCAGGCTCCCAAGGCGACATCTAGACATGTAATAGGATGTATTAGGATCACTTTGGTCCATTCATTCGAGCCCCACACCCACTGGAAACAAGAAATGACAGCAGCTTCCCATTCTTGGCATATTGAGTTTCGATTTTCTCATGTTGCTGTCAAAGGGAAATGAATCTGATCTTGGCTGCCCTAAGGGCTTATAGCCATGGTTGGATCACTTCCATAGCATGTCTGAGACATGACTAAGTCGCCCTTTTGGTGGCTCGGTCCATGGTTACTCGATTTTCAACTAAAACATCAAGAACAGCCCTGACCCCATTTCGGCCCTTCATTTTTACAGCATGTGTCATTTTGGTTTGGTGGATGGTGTGGATCTTGGTTGGCCTATGGCCCTTAGCCACGGTTCATACCATGCCCGTAGATGTCTAGATCGTGCCATGGTCAATCAAATGGCCACTGGAACGACACGAGACAACAAACGAAGTGGTACACCCCACGCACGCAAGGGTGCTTCTCGGGTGAGAGTTTCGGCAAGTTTCTGGTGTGATGCGAATTGTGGCTGGCCTAGGGCCCTTAGCCATGGTTCGAATCATTCATTGGTATGTTGGTAAGAGGTTCTGGTCGGTGGTTCAAGCCCCAATGGCCATTAGCCTCGCGAACGACGCAAGGAAACCAAAGCACAGTTTCTGTATTTCTGGCCAGCAACTTGCTGTGACGGTTCAGTGGCTCGTTTGAGTTCTCGGTTGGCTTTTAGCCCATGGCCTTGGACTGGACAGTGCCTCATCGCGTTAGGAAGGTCATGTTTTTGACCGTTTGTGATTCGGATCATTTTTGAGGTCGTACGAGAATTTACGGTGCGATGTGCCAAATTGACTCTCGAAAGAGTGTTTCATGTTTTGGCCTCCATTCGCCTATATTTCGGCCCTCACCATTTTAGGAGCATTATTTGATCATTTTAGACATATTTTAATCATGACTACATGATGGTTCAGTGTTGGTTCGGGTTGGCTCGGAGTCATGATTTAATACGAAGTCAGTAGGCGTAATTGTCACATTTTTGAAGGTTATTGTATAGTTTGGTCCCATAAATCTATTGCATATTTTCATGGCATATTTAGGTTGCAGCGAGCCTGGGAGCGACCCAATCCAAGCAGTAAAATGGGTACAGGATATTTAATCCAGTTATTTAATTATATTACGTGCAAAAATACAAATTTTGAGATTTCTGCGATATTGCTTGTGGTCACTTTACTATCATGCTTAAGTCCGGTCCGCAGTATCGGCCCGGTCACCAGTTATCAGTCAGTTCAGTTGTTTCACCCAGTACTGTGGCAGTAGTCTGATCAGACGTAAATCCGATCCCCAGTATCGGTCCGGTCACCAGTATCGGTCAGCTCAGTTCAGTTCAGTTCAGGGACCACTTGCGTAGACCATAATCTCACAGAAAATTATTATATGCTATTTCAGTACAGGGCTCCAAGGAGCAAACAGTTTCACTATGATTTTCAGTTCAGCTATGCACGTATTATAATTAATCATGACACGACATTTTACGATATGCCTCATGACATGAAATTTTACTCCCATGCAAGTTTACTGTATTTACTCGTTACTTACGATATATGCATGTTGAGTCTTTAGACTCACTAGACTTGATTGTTGTAGGTACTGATGATGTCGGGATCGAGGGCGGGGACCAGTGAGCTAGCTCGAATCGGCAGTAGTGGCACCCGAGGACCTCAGTTTCAGCACTTGCCATTTTGATGCTCAAATATTTTATTAGTTATTGAATACTTTAACTTGTTATTTTGGCAAGTAATAATTTCTTCCGCTGCTGTTTTGAACGTTAAATATTTTATCAGTTTTTGGTATGAATGAGGCACTCCATTTATTTTAAAAGAAAAATTTTAAATTTTCCGCAAATTTTCAAGTAAGGATTTTTAGGCCTCTACA